>NW_025745958.1:0-205000 GCF_021184085.1 Oncorhynchus gorbuscha | reverse complement strand
TCTATAACCCAGTCCTGTCTATAACCCAGTCCTGTCTATAACCCAGTCCTGTCTACAACCCAGTCCTGTCTATAACCTAGTAGTGTCTATAACCCAGTCCTGTCTATAACCCAGTCCTGTCTACAACCCAGTCCTGTCTATAACCCAGTCCTGTCTATAACCTAGTAGTGTCTATAACCCAGTCCTGTCTATAACCCAGTCCTGTCTATAACCCAGTCCTGTCTACAACCCAGTAGTGTCTATAACCCAGTCCCGTCTATAACCCAGTCCCGTCTATAACCCAGTCCCGTCTATAACCCAGTCCCGTCTATAACCCAGTCCCGTCTATAACCCAGTCCTGTCTATAACCCAGTCCTGTCTATAACCCAGTCCTGTCTATAACCCAGTCCTGTCTATAACCCAGTCCTGTCTATAACCTAGTAGTGTCTATAACCCAGTCCTGTCTATAACCTAGTAGTGTCTATAACCTAGTAGTGTCTATAACCCAGTCCTGTCTACAACCCAGTCCTGTCTATAACCTAGTAGTGTCTATAACCCAGTAGTGTCTACAACCCAGTCCTGTCTATAACCCAGTCCTGTCTATAACCCAGTCCTGTCTACAACCCAGTCCTGTCTATAACCTAGTCGTGTCTATAACCCAGTCCTGTCTACAACCCAGTCCTGTCTATAACCTAGTCGTGTCTATAACCCAGTCCTGTCTATAACCCAGTATAACCCAGTCCTGTCTATAACCTAGTAGTGTCTATAACCCAGTCCTGTCTACAACCCAGTCCTGTCTATAACCCAGTAGTGTCTATAACCCAGTCCTGTCTATAAAGTCCTGTCCAGTCCTGTCTATAACCCAGTCCTGTCTATAACCCAGTCCTGTCTATAACCCAGTCCTGTCTATAACCTGTCTATAACCTAGTAGTGTCTATAACCCAGTCCTGTCTATAACCTAGTAGTGTCTATAACCCAGTCCTGTCTATAACCTAGTAGTGTCTATAACCTAGTAGTGTCTATAACCCAGTCCTGTCTATAACCTAGTAGTGTCTATAACCCAGTCCTGTCTACAACCCAGTCCTGTCTATAACCCAGTCCTGTCTATAACCTAGTAGTGTCTATAACCAGTAGTGTCTATAACCCAGTCCTGTCTATAACCTAGTAGTGTCTATAACCCAGTCCTGTCTATAACCCAGTCCTGTCTATAACCCAGTCCTGTCTATAACCCAGTCCTGTCTATAACCTAGTAGTGTCTATAACCTAGTAGTGTCTATAACCCAGTAGTGTCTATAACCTAGTAGTGTCTATAACCCAGTAGTGTCTATAACCCAGTCCTGTCTATAACCTAGTAGTGTCTATAACCTAGTAGTGTCTATAACCCAGTCCTGTCTATAACCCAGTCCTGTCTATAACCCAGTCCTGTCTATAACCCAGTCCTGTCTATAACCCAGTCCTGTCTATAACCCAGTCCTGTCTACAACCCAGTCCTGTCTATAACCCAGTCCTGTCTATAACCCAGTCCTGTCTATAACCCAGTCCTGTCTACAACCCAGTCCTGTCTATAACCTAGTAGTGTCTATAACCCAGTCCTGTCTATAACCCAGTCGTGTCTATAACCCAGTCGTGTCTATAACCCAGTAGTGTCTATAACCCAGTCCTGTCTATAACCCAGTCCTGTCTACAACCCAGTCCTGTCTATAACCTAGTAGTGTCTATAACCCAGTCCTGTCTATAACCTAGTAGTGTCTATAACCCAGTCCTCTCTATAACCCAGTAGTGTCTATAACCCAGTAGTGTCTATAACCCAGTCCTGTCTACAACCCAGTCCTGTCTATAACCCAGTAGTGTCTATAACCCAGTCCTGTCTATAACCCAGTAGTGTCTATAACCCAGTCCTGTCTATAACCTAGTAGTGTCTATAACCCTAACCCAGTCCTGTCTATAACCTAGTAGTGTCTATAACCTAGTAGTGTCTATAACCTAGTAGTGTCTATAACCTAGTAGTGTCTATAACCCAGTCCTGTCTATAACCCAGTCCTGTCTATAACCCAGTCCTGTCTATAACCTAGTAGTGTCTATAACCCAGTCCTGTCTATAACCCAGTCCTGTCTACAACCCAGTCCTGTCTATAACCCAGTCCTGTCTATAACCCAGTCCTGTCTAGTCCTGTCTATAACCCAGTCCTGTCTATAACCTAGTCCTGTCTATAACCCAGTAGTGTCTATAACCCAGTCGTGTCTATAACCCAGTAGTGTCTATAACCCAGTAGTGTCTATAACCCAGTCCTGTCTATAACCCAGTCCTGTCTATAACCCAGTAGTGTCTATAACCCAGTCCTGTCTACAACCCAGTCCTGTCTATAACCTAGTAGTGTCTATAACCCAGTCCTGTCTATAACCTAGTAGTGTCTATAACCCAGTCCTCTCTATAACCCAGTAGTGTCTATAACCCAGTCCTGTCTACAACCCAGTCCTGTCTATAACCCAGTCCTGTCTATAACCCAGTAGTGTCTATAACCCAGTCCTGTCTATAACCCAGTAGTGTCTATAACCCAGTCCTGTCTATAACCCAGTCCTGTCTATAACCCAGTCCTGTCTACAACCCAGTCCTGTCTATAACCCAGTCCTGTCTATAACCTAGTAGTGTCTATAACCCAGTCCTGTCTATAACCCAGTAGTGTCTATAACCCAGTCCTGTCTATAACCCAGTCCTGTCTACAACCCAGTCCTGTCTACAGCCCAGTCCTGTCTACAACCCAGTCCTGTCTATAACCCAGTCCTGTCTATAACCCAGTCCTGTCTATAACCCAGTCCTGTCTATAACCTAGTAGTGTCTATAACCCAGTCCTGTCTATAACCCAGTAGTGTATATAACCCAGTCCTGTCTATAACCCAGTCCTGTCTATAACCCAGTCCTGTCTATAACCTAGTAGTGTGTAGAACAGCGTGCGTATAACCTAGTAGTGTCTATAACAGCGTATGTATAACAGACGATAATGCTAGTGTGTATGTCTTCGACTCTGATAACACTATATTAGGGTGAAGGATACGAGGTCTGTAGAGACAGGAGCTGGGCCACCAGTAGCTCCAGCTGGCTGTGGAGCTCCTGAGCGTTGGCAGGGGGCGAGAGAGACTGGGTGGGAGGAGAGATGAACGGCCAGTGGAGCTGGATCAGCAACTCCTCAAAATCACTGCCAGACAGAGGAGTCACAAATCACATTCAGGTCTGAGGTAGCTTGACTTTGGATCATCATAATAACTGTGAATCACCAAGGCCGGTCCTGGAGAGCTACCGTGTGTCTCTTACTTGTTCTGGCCCAACACAAATACACCTGGTCAACTAATCATTTAGACTGAATTAGATGGGTTAGTGCCAGGCTGGAACAAAGGCCTGCATGGCCAGTTGCTCTCCAGGACCAGGCTTTCTGACCACTGATCTAAACAGAGATCCTAATAACTAGCACAGAGTTCTCCATCGCCAGTCCTTCTGCTCCGGCCCGGCCCGCTAACACAACACACTGCCTGGCCTGTCTGACCCACTCAGACACACATACCCAGCCAGTCTGTCCTTAATGATCTTGTGCCAGAAGCATAGTGTCTCTCTGAGGAAGGCCTGGAGATGAGAGCAGCCAGACTGCTTTAGGCCCACATCTAGACTGGCCATGCTGCCCACTGCCACCACTGCCTCCCATATACTGTTGGTGATCAGACACTGCTGGATGTTGTCACTGTGGGAGGAGAGAACGGCAGTTAGCGGAACAACTTAACATACAGTAGGATAACATTTTGTGTGTGTGTGTTCCAATCAGGATCCTATCTTTGAATAGTGTCAAATATATTGTCCAACTGCAAGAAGAAGAAGAAGAAAATAATAACACTGTTGCTCACCTGAGTTCTTCAATGCGTGACAGACACTGCAGGTATTTCATGTGTTTCTCTGTGTTGTCCAGCTGTTCCAGGGTCCGTCCCAGGCTGTCTGCCCAGGGCTGGGCGCCCTGCAGGTGCTGTATCAGGGTGTTGGACAGGACCCTCTCCCGCTGGAGCAAACCTTCCAGAGACACACGGGACTCCTCGGCAGCAGACAGCGCTGCTGACACCCGCAGCGGCACTGAACTGGACACCGTCAGAACCTGAGAAGGTGGGTGGAGGAAGACCTGTCAGCAAGGGAAATGCACGCCCTTAAACTAGCTAGCAAAGGTTAGCTATCGATCATGTTTGTATTACTTACATTAACTAGCAAGGGGCAGAATAATACTCGCATTATTAACTATTCTATTATTTTTCATGCAATTATTGATACAGCATTGAAAGCTGATGTGAGTGTGCAACATGAAGTTAACAACGCGCTTGCTAACTACCTGCTCCTCCAGCAACTTGTTTTCCGCTGTCAATTTCTCCAGGAGCGCGCTAACTTTCTTCAGCGACTTCAGATCCACTCCGATTTCTTTCTCTATCAATTCGACAACGTAGTCGGGAAGAGCTCCCTCCCCCGATTCTGTTTCGGAGTCTTCATCATTTGTCAATATAGGGCTTTGTAGATCAGATTCATCACTTTGGCTGTTTTGCTGCTCTGCAGAGGGCGCCGCCATCTTTCTTCTGTGTCTCTTCCACGTCAACAGCACGCAGATGTAAACACAGCACCGAACACAGCCGTCACCGTCTATACACCCCCTCTAGTGGTGACCGTTAGTACTACGGGGCCTTTCACGGGTAAACACTTGGGACATTTCCAACTACTACACAATCCACGCTTCCTTCCATCCTCCATTCATTGGTTCATGTAACCAGTGATATCATAAGTGGAGTGGTGATAGCTTCAGACAATTTACAGTTGATGTGTTATTTCAGTGATTACTAAAGGCAATTAGGAAGGATGTTTCCAAAACAAGACCCTCTTCAGTGTTTGAGTGTCATGTTGACAATCAAGACCTCACAGGAAACAACTGGACATACTGTATGTGCTCAGTTATGTAGTTGTTGAACTAATCTGTTACCCAGAAAGGAACAGTTACTCTCCAGTATCTTATTCTGTCCTATTCTACTGTATCTTAGTCTATGCAGCTCTGACATTGCTTGTCCACATATTTATATATTCTTAATTCCATCCCTTCACTTTAGATTGTGTATATTGTTAGATATTACTAGTAAGATATTACTGCACTGTTGGAGCTAGAAACACAAGCATTTCGCTACACCCTCAATAACATCTACTATACATGTGTATGTGAAAAATGAAATGTGATTTGATTATATCTCAAACATATTATAAAATTTGTACGCTCCCTTATCCTTCATTCGTACATCAGTTTCCTGTGAATGGGGAATATGCTTGAGTCTGTTCTGTTACTATCATATGCTTGAGTCTGTTCCATTGCTATCATATGCTTGAGTCTGTTCTGTTACTATCATATGCTTGAGTCTGTTCCATTACTCTCATATGCTTGAGTCTGTTCTGTTACTATCATATGCTTGAGTCTGTTCCATTACTATCATATGCTTGAGTCTGTTCCATTACTCTCATATGCTTGAGTCTGTTCCGTTACTATCATATGCTTGAGTCTGTTCCGTTACTATCATATGCTTGAGTCTATTCCATTACTATCATATGCTTGAGTCTGTTCCATTACTAACTTCCTCTGTACGAAATGTGCTCCAGATGTTTTGCAGGGTTGCATTGACATTGACTAACACTTGGCCCTTCTCTGGATAATATATAATAATAATAATATATGCCATTTAGCAGACGCTTTTATCCAAAGCGACTTACAGTCATGTGTGCATACATTCTACGTATGGGTGGTCCCGGGGATCAAACCCACTACCCTGGCGTTACAAGCGCCATGCTCTACCAACTGAGCTACAGAAGGATCCCTAGAGACCCAATGGGGTTGCTTCTCAAATAGCACTCTATTCCCTATATAGTGCACTACTTTTTGACCAGGGCCTATAGAGCAAATAGTTGTAGTACGAATAGTGGGGGAAGATAAATAAACAGATTAATATTCACAATGTTGTTTGTGCTCCACTGGTTGCCGTTTTCTCAGGACAACTGGCCACAAATCTTACTGTCTGGTTTCACATCTCTCTCTAACTTCCGGGAGAGCTCATTTAAAGAAAATATAAGTCAAGTCCCTCCCTTTATGCCTGCCTAAGCTCGAACCATCATTGACATAATGTTCATGCTAGTCCCTCCAATGTCACAAAACACCATTCAGCAGCATGTCAACACACTCTCATGTTGAGAAGAAGAAACAGTTAAAGGAATCAGAAAATCTATTTTCTGGACTTAAAGATCTTGGGCTTCAGCAAGACCAACTCTGACGTGAACTGCTTATCCAAACTGTTGTTTTTATTATAACCAAATATAGAAATGGGAAGAATACATATCTGCGTAAAACGGACGTTCATTTTCGTCTGTGTCTTGATCGGGGTAAGTTATCGTCCAGTATTTTGGCCTGTTAATATACGAGTTGATAAACCAATTTTTTATAGGAGCAACGTTTTTTAATACAGGCAAATGTTTTGTAATTATTGTCGGTTTTTATTTATGTTTACTTCAACGCAAGTAGTGAGAGTTGCAGTTTACACGCGACGGAATAAAGAGCAGTGCCACTTACACTAATGAGCGAGTTGTTCTATAGCGCGGCATTGAAAGAAGCACTCAAATTAAATATAAATGTATTTAATGTTGCAATTAGGCTACTGGGTTTTGCTCAGTATAATCCTCGCGCTGCTAAATGTTTTAAAGTCATGAGTTATGTTTTTTCTCATCTTCAAATAGGCCTACACGTTTTTGGCAGAATATTAGGATAGTCAATAACTGTTATTAGAATTTTATAGCTATTCATTTCTTAATAATGTATAATTAATTTCTTAGTCTATTTATAAATTAGGTATAATATATGTAAATACGATTTACTGTCTGCTTACAAACCATTTGTAGATGGCGTTGGTCAAATGCATGTTTTTTTTTTAACCTTTATTTAACAACCTTTATTTTACTGTGCATTATCAATAGAATTCTCAGTATAATACCCTGTACATTGTAATGATTGTATCTACCTTTACTGTGCATTCAGTAGAATTCTCACTATAATACCCTGTACATTGTAATGATTGTATCAACCTTTACTGTGCATTATCAGTAGAATTCTCAGTATAATACCCTGTACATTGTAATGCTTGTATCAACCTTTACTGTGCATTATCAGTAGAATTCTACATTGTAATAATACCTTTACTGCATTACATTGTAATGATTGTATCATGTGTTGTATTCTCTTCAGATCATCAGCACCCTCTTGCTGGCCATCACATTATTTGGACATGGGTACTTCCACCAATCAGAAGAAGTAATTGTTATTTTTATAGCTCCTATTGCATTTCCTTATTATGTCATACACATTTTGTTATAATAATTCTGTGTCCATCTAGCCTGGTCCCAGATCTGTTTGTGCTGTCTTTCCAACTCCTACAGTGTTTAGCATGACAACAACCATAGGAGTTGGCTATACAGCATAAACAGATCTGAGACCAGGCTAGAATCCAGCAGTATCATTGTAATATTATGATTCTAAACCCACAGTTGCCATATCATTAGTCTGGCTTGTCTTCCTACTCACAGATAGAGGAGATTCTGCCTGGGATAGTAGTTCTGTATGTCCTAGAAGCAGCAATCCTGGTCCTGTCAATCTTTGGGGTCTATGGAGCTCGGAAGGAGAAGAAATGGGTTGTGGTTCTGGTAAGCCTGCCGAGACCTGTCTCAAAGTGTTAGCCTGATCCCAGATCTGTTGGTTTGTCTTGGATAATTATCATAGGAGTTGGTTAGACAGCACAAACAGATCTGGGATCTGGCTACTGACTTGACTTCTCTGCTGCAAACTGTTCCTTTCTGATAGGTAATAGCATGCCATACAACTCAACTGGAACCAGTCAACACTTTCCCCATGACATGTTTCCCTTAAAGCGGGATAAGGTTTGAATGAACCTTAAGTATTGATTTTGCTTGACAACCCCTGTATGTGTGTGTAGTTTTCTGTAGGTATGTCACTGGCCAGCCTATACCTGTTTGTGGAGTGCGTGAATGGATATCAAAGCAAACACGAGGTACAGTAGTCTATATACACATACACAGGTAACTGTCAAAATAAAGGAAACACTTACATAAACTGTCTTAATAGGGTGTGAAATTGTGTCACTTCTCTTGCGTTCTGTGCAAGCAGAGTCAGGGTATATGCAGCAGTTTGGGCCGCCTGGATCGTTGTGAACTGTGTCGAGACCATTTCTTACTAACAAAGACCGTAATTAATTTGGCAGAATTTTACATAATTATGACATGACATTGAAGGTTGTGCAATGTAACAGCAATATTTAGACTTAGGGATGCCACCCGTTTGATAAAATACGGAACGGTTCCGTATTTCACTGAAATAATAAACGTTTTGTTTTCTAAATGATAGTTTCCGGATTTGACCATTAATGCCCTAAGGCTCGTATTTCTGTGTGTTTCTTATATTATAATTAAGTCTATGTTTTGATATTTGATAGAGCAGTCTGACTGAGTGGTGGTAGGCAACAGCAGGCTCGTAATTATTCATTCAAATAGCACTTTCCTGCGTTTGCCAGCAGCTCTTCGCTGTGCTTCAAGCATTGCGCTGTTTATAACTTCAAGCCTACCAACTCCCGAGATTAGGCTGGCAATACTATAGTGCCTATAAGAACATCCAATAGTCAAAGGTATATGAAATACAAATGGTATAGAGAGAAATAGTCCCATAATTCATATAATAACTACAACCTAAAACGTCTTACCTGGGAATATTGAAGACTCATGTTAAAAGGAACCACCAGCTTTCATATGTTCTCATGTTTTGAGCAAGGAACTAAAACGTTAGCTTTTTTTACATGGCACATATTGCACTTTTACTTTCTTCTCCAACACTTTGTTTTTGCATTATTTAAACCAAATTTAACATGTTCCATTATTTATTTGAGACTAAATTGATTTTATTTATGTATTATATTAAGTTAAGATAAAAGTGTTCATTCAGTATTGTTGTAATTGTCATTATTACAAATATATATATATATAAATCGGACGATTAATCGGTAAAGGCTCTTTTTGGTTCTCCAGTTATCGGTATCGGCGTTGAAAAATCATAATCAGTCAACCTGTAGTTCTTTCAGGGCCTTCGAGGTATCTGCTTGGGGGGGATATACATGGCTGTGACTTTCATTCAACCTTGAGACAATGTTTGTTTGCTGTTCTGGTGAAAATATATTTGAGAAGTTATTGTATGATGGTGCAATGCATCTGATTCTTGATAATTCAATGTCAGTATCTGTCCTTTTCAAATTCAGAGCTGATTATAGCTTTCAACTGTGACTATAACTCAATGTTAACAATGTTAACTTGATTCATTTCAAGATGGAGGAGTTAACCAGAGGAGAACATCTAGCGATGATGCCTCTGAGTGGAGCGAATCAAACTGATTTAGAAGGGCTATACAACATACAGACTAACGTAAGTCACCTTCATTTAATGCTTCTTATGGTTTCTGCTTGTGCCGATTCAAAGTCCCAGGGTGCCAATTCAAAGTCCCAGGGTGCCGATTCAATGTCCCAGGGTGCCAATTCACAGTCCCAGGGTGCCGATTCAATGTCCCAGGGTGCCAATTCAGTCCCAGGGTGCCGATTCAATGTCCCATTCAATGTCCCAGGGTGCCAATTCAATGTCCCAGGGTGCCGATTCAATGTCCCAGGGTGCCAATTCAAAGTCCCAGGGTGCCGATTCAATGTCCCAGGGTGCCAATTCAAAGTCCCAGGGTGCCGATTCAATGTCCCAGGGTGCCAATTCACAGTCCCAGGGTGCCGATTCAATGTCCCAGGGTGCCAATTCACAGTCCCAGGGTGCCGATTCAATGTCCCAGGGTGCCGATTCAATGTCCCAGTGTGCCAATTCACAGTCCCAGGGTGCCAATTCAATGTCCCAGGGTGCCGATTCTACGTCCCAGGGTGCCGATTCAATGTGTGTGTGTCTTTAGGGACGGTTTTCCTTATTATGTAAACCAAGGCCTGGACTAAAAGCACTTTCATTGGAGATTTCTCCATGGAGGGTTCTTCCAGGACGAGGCCTTAACTATACCTGGTAAATCATGTTTTTAAAATGTCTGTTGTGCTGTTGTTTTGTTTCCTTAACTTTCAGTTCAAATGCTGTGGGCTCGTACAAGGCTACCAAGACTGGGGCACAGACATCCCCATCTCCTGTCTCTGTTCTGATGAGGACTCAACAGACTTTAAATGTGTGAGTCTGCTGTGTTAAATAAGTTAACTTGTTGTTGTTGTTGTTGTTGTGTGTGATGAGGAGGATGGGTTTCAATGTGTCCGTCTGTTAAATAAATTATCACTCAAATATGAAAATGGAAATCTCTTGTCTTTCGGTAAGAGCAATACATTTTTTATTTAAAAAGAAATACAAAACAGATGATGAGGACAGTGACAAGACAACCATAAATAAACTGAGGAAGATGTACATGACAATACTCTAAAAGACCAACAAATACCATAGAACACATTTGGACCAGACACATAATGGATGCCATGCTGCAGCCTAGTAATAAATCATGCAGCTAAAGTAAAGCACTGTTTAAACCATGTCACATTCTATTTCAGGTTGCTCCTGGTAACAAGACAAGATTTGTTATTCACTATCCCAACAGTAATATGTCTGAGGATGATGACCACAAGGGATTAATGGATGAACACATGCTGGTATATAAAGAGGTAAAATCATGTCATTCCACTACACCAGGGATGGGCAACTGGCGGCCATTTTGAAGGCCCTCAGATCAACTTGGCCCATTAACCCATGTCAGATAATATCTTTTAGATTGCTAAATTTGTTTACCAGTCAGCTATCTAAACCTGTTATCATGGTTGAATTACCGCCCATGGAGTCCCCATTGATGTTGTTAGTCAGTCTCACTCTCATGTCATATTAAAAACTGCATACATTTCTCACCACCCCATGGCAAAATGTGTAGAATTGCAGCAAACTTGCTTTAAAACGGCAAGATTTTCTCTACACCCCATGTCAAAATGGGTCGAAATGAACTCTAAAATTTAAAAAAATTCTCTCTGCTGTTAAGAAGGTGCAACTAAAAAGTTACTTTTTAAATTTTGCGCAAAATGTCTTGCAGTGCTCATTGATTCAACAAACAGCTATATGTTTAAGATCTGATATAATACAGAGTGGATACTCTTGTTTTTTACAAACTCTTTATTTTTCATTTTCAGCCATGTCTTCCCATCTTAATCTCTTTCGTGGGCTATAACATCATCCTGATAATAGGAACATTAGTAGCACTTAAAGCATTATGGGTATGTATTTCAGATAGATGTCCATACTATTCCACCATTTCAGGGTTGGTGTCCATTCAGTTTTTTAAATTCAATAAATAGAAAGTCAATTCTCTAATTGAAAATTGTCCGTCATTTTTCATGTGAATTTTTCAATTCAGGAAGTGAATTTCAATTACCTGAATTGAAAACTTTAGTAGTATTTGTTTATTATAATTATTACCGATGTGGCAGCTAAAATCTGAATTGCAGTACACAGTACATACAAGTAAACAAGAACAATTAAAACATCTGAAAGTCAGGATGCTAACTGAAGGATGGATGAATCGACCCCAACACTGTACCTGCTCCGTCAATCCTGACTGAACCGTTACTGTGTGTCTGGTCCTCAGGATGTTGGAGTTGTCCTGGCCATCACAATACTCTGCCAGATGAGAAGAAAGGTTGATGTGCCACTTGTGATCTTCACCTCTCAACCACCTCAATACAGGGAGCTGTGTGACACAGCAGAGAGTGTCTGAAATGAAATAGTCCAAACATGACAATGGGTGACAAAGAGTTGACTTGGCAATGACAGAACTGGCACGATGGCCTTTATTTAACTAGGCAAGTCAGTTATGAACAACTTCTTATTTACAATGACGGCCTACTGGGGAACAGTGGGTTAAACTGCCTTGTTCAGGGGCAGAACGACAGTTGGCAAGACCACAAACAGATCTGGGATCAGGTTAGCAATGCACTCATATTATGTACATACTCATAACACAAATGAAAGGACAACTCAGGACATTATTAGACATCTCTACTGTGTTGTCCAAAGTGTTACTGTTCAACCATTTAACCGTTGAAGTGCCTAAGTGTTGGTTACAGTGTCTTGAATAAAGGGACAATCATCTTTTAACATTATGGTCCTTCTTTATTCGACAACCATTTCTTCCAATGACTTTTGTCCTTTGTCCCCATCCTTATTTTATTTTCTGCCTTCCTCTTTTCCTCCTGCTCTCTCTTCTCATCCTCCTCTCTCTTCCTCTTTTCCACTTGCTCTCTCTTCTCATCCTCCTCTCTTCCTCTCTCCACTCCTCCTCTCTTCCTCTTTTCCTCCTGCTCTCTCCTCTCATCCTCCTCTCTCTTCCTCTTTTCCACTTGCTCTCTCCTCTCATTCTCCACTCTCTTCCTCTTTTCAGCCTACTTGGCCCTATCAGATCCTACACCCACTAAAACCTCCCCACTATTCCACTACTTGGCCCTATCAGATCCTGCACCCACTAAAACCTCCCCACTATTCCACTACTTGGCCCTATCAGATCCTGCACCCACTAAAACCTCCCCACTATTCCATTACATTACATTACATTACATTTAAGTCATTTAGCAGACGCTCTTATCCAGAGCGACTTACAAATTGGTGCATTCACCTTATGACATCCAGTGGAACAGCCACTTTACAATAGTGCATCTACATATTTTAAGGGGGGGGGGGGTGAGAAGGATTACTTTATCCTATCCTAGGTATTCCTTAAAGAGGTGGGGTTTCAGGTGTCTCCGGAAGGTGGTGATTGACTCCGCTGTCCTGGCGTCGTGAGGGAGTTTGTTCCACCATTGGGGAGCCAGAGCGTTCTAGACGGGCTGCGGCGTTCTGGATGAGTTGTAGGGGTTTAATGGCACAGGCAGGGAGCCCAGCCAACAGCGAGTTGCAGTAATCCAGACGGGAGATGACAAGTGCCTGGATTAGGACCTGCGCCGCTTCCTGTGTGAGGCAGGGTCGTACTCTGCGGATGTTGTAGAGCATGAACCTACAGGAACGGGCCACCGCCTTGATGTTAGTTGAGAACGACAGGGTGTTGTCCAGGATCACGCCAAGGTTCTTAGCGCTCTGGGAGGAGGACACAATGGAGTTGTCAACCGTGATGGCGAGATCATGGAACGGGCAGTCCTTCCCCGGGAGGAAGAGCAGCTCCGTCTTGCCGAAGTTCAGCTTGAGGTGGTGATCCGTCATCCACACTGATATGTCTGCCAGACATGCAGAGATGCGATTCGCCACCTGGTCATCAGAAGGGGGAAAGGAGAAGATTAATTGTGTGTCGTCTGCATAGCAATGATAGGAGAGACCATGTGAGGTTATGACAGAGCCAAGTGACTTGGTGTATAGCGAGAATAGGAGAGGGCCTAGAACAGAGCCCTGGGGGACACCAGTGGTGAGAGCGCATGGTGAGGAGACAGATTCTCGCCACGCCACCTGGTAGGAGCGACCTGTCAGGTAGGACGCAATCCAAGCGTGGGCCACGCCGGAGATGCCCAACTCGGAGAGGGTGGAGAGGAGGATCTGATGGTTCACAGTATCGAAGGCAGCCGATAGGTCTAGAAGGATGAGAGCAGAGGAGAGAGAGTTAGCTTTAGCGGTGCGGAGCGCCTCCGTGATACAGAGAAGAGCAGTCTCAGTTGAATGACTAGTCTTGAAACCTGACTGATTTGGATCAAGAAGGTCATTCTGAGAGAGATAGCGGGAGAGCTGACCAAGGACGGCACGTTCAAGAGTTTTGGAGAGAAAAGAAAGAAGGGATACTGGTCTGTAGTTGTTGACATCGGAGGGATCGAGTGTAGGTTTTTTCAGAAGGGGTGCAACTCTCGCTCTCTTGAAGACGGAAGGGACGTAGCCAGCGGTCAGGGATAAGTTGATGAGCGAGGTGAGGTAAGGGAGAAGGTCTCCGGAAATGGTCTGGAGAAGAGAGGAGGGGATAGGGTCAAGCGGGCAGGTTGTTGGGCGGCCGGCCGTCACAAGACGCGAGATTTCATCTGGAGAGAGAGGGGAGAAAGAGGTCAGAGCACAGGATAGGGCAGTGTGAGCAGAACCAGCGGTGTCGTTTGACTTAGCAAACGAGGATCGGATGTCGTCGACCTTCTTTTCAAAATGGTTGACGAAGTCATCTGCAGAGAGGGAGGAGGGGGGAGGGGGAGGAGGATTCAGGAGGGAGGAGAAGGTGGCAAAGAGCTTCCTAGGGTTAGAGGCAGATGCTTGGAATTTAGAGTGGTAGAAAGTGGCTTTAGCAGCAGAGACAGAGGAGGAAAATGTAGAGAGGAGGGAGTGAAAGGATGCCAGGTCCGCAGGGAGGCGAGTTTTCCTCCATTTCCGCTCGGCTGCCCGGAGCCCTGTTCTGTGAGCTCGCAATGAGTCGTCAAGCCACGGAGCGGGAGGGGAGGACCGAGCCGGCCTGGAAGATAGGGGACATAGAGAGTCAAAGGATGCAGAAAGGGAGGAGAGGAGGGTTGAGGAGGCAGAATCAGGAGATAGGTTGGAGAAGGTTTGAGCAGAGGGAAGAGATGATAGGATGGAAGAGGAGAGAGTAGCGGGGGAGAGAGAGCGAAGGTTGGGACGGCGCGATACCATCCGAGTAGGGGCAGTGTGGGAAGTGTTGGATGAGAGCGAGAGGGAAAAGAATACAAGGTAGTGGTCGGAGACTTGGAGGGGAGTTGCAATGAGGTTAGTGGAAAAACAGCATCTAGTAAAGATGAGGTCGAGCGTATTGCCTGCCTTGTGAGTAGGGGGAAGGTGAGAGGGTGAGGTCAAAAGAGGAGAGGAGTGGAAAGAAGGAGGCAGAGAGGAATGAGTCAAAGGTAGACGTGGGGAGGTTAAAGTCGCCCAGAACTGTGAGAGGTGAGCCGTCCTCAGGAAAGGAGCTTATCAAGGCATCAAGCTCATTGATGAACTCTCCGAGGGGACCTGGAGGGCGATAAATGATAAGGATGTTAAGCTTGAAAGGGCTGGTAACTGTGACAGCATGAAATTCAAAGGAGGCGATAGACAGATGGGTAAGGGGAGAAAGAGAGAATGACCACTTGGGAGAGATAAGGATCCCGATGCCACCACCCCGCTGACCAGAAGCTCTCGGGGTGTGCGAGAACACGTGGGCGGACGAAGAGAGAGCAGTAGGAGTAGCAGTGTTATCTGTGGTGATCCATGTTTCTGTCAGTGCCAAGAAGTCGAGGGACTGGAGGGAGGCATAGGCTGAGATGAACTCTGCCTTGTTGGCTGCAGATCGGCAGTTCCAGAGGCTACCGGAGACCTGGAACTCCACGTGGGTCGTGCGCGCTGGGACCACCAGATTAGGGTGGCAGCGGCCACGCGGTGTGGAGCGTTTGTATGGTCTGTGCAGAGAGGAGAGAACAGGGATAGACAGACACATAGTTGACAGGCTACAGAAGAGGCTACGCTAATGCAAGGAGATTGGAATGACAAGTGGACTACACGTCTCAAATGTTCAGAAAGTTAAGCTTACGTAGCAAGAATCTTATTGACTAAAATGATTAAAATGATACAGTACTGCTGAAGTAGGCTAGCTGGCAGTGGCTGCGTTGTTGACTTTGTAGGCTAGCTGGCAGTGGCTGCGTTGTTGACACTACACTAATCAAGTTGTTCCGTTGAGTGTAATAGTTTCTACAGTGCTGCTATTCGGGGGCTAGCTGGCTAGCTAGCAGTGTTGATTACATTACGTTGCGTTAAAAGAACGACAACAATTATCTTTGATACACAGACGGCTATGTAGCTAGCTATGTAGCTAGCTACGATCAAACAAATCAAACCGTTGTGCTGTAATGAAATGAAATGAAAAATGTGATACTACCTGTGGAGCGAAGCGGAATGCGACCCGGTTGTTGAGTGCGGAAGTTCTATTCAGTAGACGTTGGCTAGCTGTTGGCTAGCTAGCAGTGTCTCCTACGTTAAGGACGACAAATAGCTGGCTAGCTAACCTCAGTAAATTAAGATAATTACTCTAAGACTACACGCTCTAAACTACACAATTATCTTGGATACGAAGACAGCAAAGACAACTATGTAGCTAGCTAACACTACACTAATCACGTCGTTCAGTTGAGTGTAATAGTTTCTACAGTGCTGCAATTCGGTAGACGGTGGACGTATGCTAGCTGGCTAGCTGCTGGGCAGATAGCAGTGTAGACTACGTTAGGACGACGAAATACAAGTTGCAATAGAAGTACTGTTTCACTATGTTGTCCTCTTTCTTTTCCTTTTTCTTCTGTCCTTCTTTTGTCCTTATTTTGTCTTCCTTTCTTCTGTTAACTAGATATTTTTTGTTGTTATTCTTTGTAAGCTAGCTAGCTTCTTCCAGGAGAGTCCCTAGCAACTGCTTAGCAACAAGTAAACAATTCTGCTAGCAATTCAGCTAGCTAAGATAACTGTACAATTTTATGAAAAATAGTTAATTTTTCAAAAGCCTGTCTTTTTGGTTTGTTCCTTGTTTTGTCTTCTATTGAGTCTTGCAGTTTTCTCTTGATTTTTTTTTATGTACTTCACTCTAAAAAACCATTTAAATCTCAATATATACAGGAGCTCATTTTTCAGCAGCTGCTCAATTTAGAACTCCGGAACAACGGAAATTCCACTACTTGGCCCTATCAGATCCTGCACCGGGCCTCTTTTCCACGTTGATAGCATGCATACGTAAACACAGCACCAGACCAATGTTTATCGATTATATTGACTAGATAGTGACCGCTCTAACAATGGAAATGCATCTCCCCAATGATCAAAGACAGGGGAGATCAGGTTGTAACATTCTAGCCAATGAGAGGGCAGATGTGAAAAACTGGAACAATTAAGTTATTTTACTCAAAGTTGCCAGAATGTAACTTGCATCCACTTATATCAGTACATTTGTAACAGCCTAAACATCACAGAACTATTAGATCAAATAAGCCTCACATATTTGACCCTTCCCTAAGTTCTGCCTCACTTGGTTACTTCTGCAACCTCAGACATTTTCCCTGGAAGCCCAATTCCCCATTCAACCACTGGTGAAATCCCCTCACAACCATCTCAAAGTGTGTTTCTAATGCACAATGAAATGAAACACTGACTTCCCCTTGCTACCCAGGAAACTCTTGGGTATGTTGTTGTGGACTGTTATTATCATTGCTTCACTGAAACCTGGTCAAAGGTTCTGTCCTCCTCTGGGTACATTGACTTCAACACAAAACCTAGGAGGCTCATGGTTCTCACTCCTCTCGGTAGACTTATGGAATGGCTAACTAATGGAATGGCATCAAACACATGGAAACCATGTATTTCATGTATTTGATACCATTCCACCTATTCCACTCCAGCCATTACCACAAACCCGTCCTCCCCAATTAAGGTGCCACCAACCTCCTATGACTGTAAATACCTACACCACGTAGACTTCATCATTACATCCTTTTCCTAAGAATGGGGAATATGTTTGGGTATGTTATGTTACTATACTTATTTCAGCATTATTTAATCCTTTATCTTTGGCACTAAACTGTCTCCATATATACAGTACTCTACCGGGGACCTTCAGACAAGTCTCTTGAGGCCTGTGGGCATCCTAGAGCAAAACAACCAACATGTACGTGTTCAGGAGAGTCTCACCTTTCCACAAATAGTGTGTAGTGTGTAGCCCAAACTGTTCGGACACTACAGAACGAAGTTGGCAGATCGGATTCTACCAACTGCAGACGAGTCTCAAGACGCTTGTGGGGGTTATAGAGCAAAACGGAGAACATTATCATTAAAACAAATTGTACATTCTACATTCAGAAAGTAGTAAGACCCCCTTTTTCCACACTTTGTTCTGTTACAGCCTTATTCTAAAGTGGACTAAATAGATTTTTCTTCCATTCAATTTACATACAATAACCCATAATTGTCACGCCTTGGTCATTGTATTTTGTGTTTTTGGTATATGTTTGGGTAGGCCAGGGTGTGACATGGGTTTATATGTTGTGTTTCGTATTGGGGTGTGTATTAATTGGGATTGTGTATGATTAGGGGTGTGTCTAGTTAGGCTTGGCTGCCTGAGGCGATTCTCAATTGGAGTCAGGTGATTCTCGTTGTCTCGGATTGGGAACCGTATTTAGGTAGCCTGAGTTCGCGTTGTATTTTGTGGGTGTTTGTTCCGGTCTCTGTGTTGTAGTCACCAGATAGGCTGTAATTAGTTTCACGTTTCGTTTGTTGTTTTCTTATATCAGTTATTTCATGTACCGCGATACTTTCATTAAAGTCATGAGTAACCTACACGCTGCATTTCGGTCTGACTCTCTTCTTACAACAGACGAACGTCGTTACAATAATGGCAAAGCGAAAACAGGTTTTTCAACATTGTTGCAGTTGACAGTGCATATCAGAGCAAAAAACCAAGCAGTGAGGTTGAAGGAATTGTCCGTAGAGCTCCGAGACAGGATTGTGTCGAGGCACAGATCTGGGGACCAAAAAATCCCTAAGAACACAGTGGCCTCCATCTTTCTTAAGTGGAAGACGTTTGGAACCACCAAGACTCTTCCTAGAGCTGGTCGCCCGGCCACACTAAGCAATCGGGAGACAAGGGCATTGGTCACTCTGACAGAGCTCCAGAGTTCCTCTGTATACCTTCCAGAAGGAAAACCATCTCTACAGCACTCCACCAATCAGGCCTTTATGGTAGAGTGGCCAGGCAGGAGCCACTCCTCAGTAAAAGGCACATGACAGCCTGCTTGGAGTTTTCCAAAAGGCACCTGAAGGACTCTTTGACCATGAGAAACAAGTTCTCTGGTCTGATGAAACCAAGATTGAACTCTTTGGCCTGAATACCAATACCACCGAATTTCATGATGGCTCACGGTCTGACTAACACAGTTCTAGCTCTGTCACCTTTCACGATAGATGTGGAAGTGCCACATATGTTGATTGAGACGCAGCCTATGCAAAAAAATCCTATCTCTCGGGAACTGATGTTGGGTGATTAGGCCTAGCTCACAGTCATCATGAACACGTTTCACTGCTCCAGAGTCAAATGGCGGTGAGCTGGGACTCCCGGGTGGCGCAGTGGTCTAGGGCACTGCATCGCAGTTCTAGCTGTGCCACCAGAGACTCTGGGTTCGCGCCCAGGTTCTATCGCAGCTGGCCGCGACCGGGAAGTCCGTGGGGCGACTCACAATTGGCCTAGTGTCGTCCAGGTTAGGGAAGAATTGGCCGGTAAGGATGTCCTTGTCTCATCGCGCACTAGCGACTCCTGTGGCGGGCCGGGCGCAGTGCACGCTAACCTGGGTCGCCACGTGCATGGTGTTTCCTCCGACACATTGGTGCGGCTGGCTTCCGGGTTGGATGAGCACTGTGTTAAGAGCTCGTACGGAAGTTGTAGCAATGAGACAACATAGTAACTACTAACAATTGGATACCATGAAATTGGGGAAAAACGGGGGAAAAAATAAAAATCAACAACATAAAATAAATGGCAGCGAGCTTTACACCACTTGGCATTGTGCATGGTGATCTTAGGCTTGGGTGTGGCTGCTCGGCCATGGAAACCCATTTTATGAAGCTCAGACGACCAGTTCTTGTGCTGACATTGCTTCCAGAGGAAGTCTGGAACTCGGTAGTGAGTCTTGCAACCGAGGACAGATGATTTGTACATGTTACCCGCTTCAGCAGCTCTAGCAGCTCTAGCAGAGCATACATTTGATGAAATGACTTGTTGGAAAGTCGGCATCCCATAACGGTGCCACGTTGAAAGTCACTGAGCTCTTCAGTAAGGACATTCTAGTGCCAATGTTTGTCTATGGAGATTCCATGGCTGTGTGCTCATACACCTATCAGCAAAGGGTGTGGCTGAAATAGCTGAATCCACTAATTTGACATCATTTTGTATTTATAGGTTAGCTCTGAGAGCTGTCTAGTTGTAAAGACATGTTGGTTTTGAAAGGCTGACTCTAAACGCTGACCTGGCTCTGGAAGCTGGTTGGCTGTGGAGCTTGGTTGGACTGGAGGCTTGATTGTTCTGCGGTCACTTTTCAACAAGGGTTGCTTTTGTATGCGTTGACAAACATGGGCTCTTGGGCCCATGACCGACACCTATGGGGGAGTGAGCGTCGCCATTCCCGCCATGCTCTATGGCAGGTGAGGAAACCTCTGTTATAACCAAGGGCACTGGGACAGCATTAAGAGCTGCAACATTTTGGTTACTGTTACACTCTGTGCAGCATGCTGGCTTGTTGAAGCGCAGAATCTAAAGCAAATGTAGTTGTCCTTTAGACAACGTTTACGTTCTTCCAGAGGCTTTTGTCTGAATCCTCTACAGCTCTTGAGATGGTGTGGTACTTGTGGATAGGGCACCTTGTGTCTGCGTCCTCAACTGGATGTTGCTGGTAGGCAGGTTTAGCAGCCTCTGTTTAGTGTGCTGAGATGGGATTGAATCTTCATGTCTTACTTGGAGTCTCTCTGGTCTTGTCATGGATGTACTTGAGGTTGTAAGGGTAAAGCTGGGGTCGTTCCTCACGTTTGTCTCATTGAGGATGAAAAAGGACAAGTGAAAGGGGAGAAAGGCCACACGGTGTCGCTGTTTGCAACTCAGTCTGTGACACCCATTTCTCTTGAAGACTGGAGGGTAGCTTCTCTACAATGGGAATGATTCCACGTGCTGTATTTTCAGTTGTATTTATACTTATTAACGATCCCCATTAGTTCCTGTCAAGGCAGTAGCTTCTCTTCCTGGGGTTTATTATGGATCCCTATTAGTTCCTGTTAAGGCAGCAACTACCCTTCCTGGGGTTATTATGGATCCTTATTGGTTCCTGCCAAGGAATCAGCTACTCTTCCTGGGGTTTATTATGGATCCCTATTGGTTCATCCCAGGCAGCAGCTACTCTTCCTGGGGTTTATTATGGATCCCCCTTAGTTCCTGCTAAAGCAGTCAGCCCTCCAAAACCAACAAGTCTTTAAACCAGACAGCTCTCAGAGCTGAACTATATGTACAAAAGTATTTGTATTTGGCTATTTCAGTCACACCCATTGCTGACAGGTGTATAAAATTAGGCACACAGCTATGCAATCTCCATAGACAAACATTGACAGTAGAATGGCCTTACTGAAGAGTTTAGAGACTTTCAACGTGGCACAATCATAGGATGCCACCTTTCCAACAAGTCAGATCGCCAAATATTGAAACAATCTTGAAGCATAGATTCTGATTGGTCAGACCAACATTGAACAGTTCTTACCACGGGTACTTCCTGTTTAAATTTCTGCCTATAGGACGGGAGGAGCAAAATGGAGGCGTGATCTGATTTTCTGAAAGGAGGGTGGGGGAGGGCCTTGTAGCCATCCCAGAAGGGGGAGAAACAATGGTCCAGAGTTTTCGATGCCCGAGTAGCACAGGAGATGTGTTGATAGAACTTTGGTAGCATACTCCTCAGATGTATGTTATTAAAGTCCCCAGCTACAATAAATGCAGCCTCAGGATATGCAGTTTCCAGTTTGCACAAAGTCCAATGTATTACTTTGTGCCCCTTCAGAGTTTTGGGTGCATGACGCCTCTGCTAGGGAGAAGGTTTTTGTCAAGTTACCCGTAATGTTACCCTAATGTTTGAGTGTCCAGTTTTCCGTTGGTTAGGGGGACCTTCTATCTGTATGTTAGGTTCTAAGTTCTGGTGCAAATCCAGTCAGACACCAAAGGAAGCTCAGACTAGATTTATTCCACCCAAAACTGGATGCTGCTGCTGCAAGCACACATAGAATTCACACAAGCATATATATACACCTTTCAATTAGGAGTCACCTCCTTGTATGTCTGGAATACAATCCGTCTCTGTTCTTGGGCAGGAACTGAGTCAGGTCCCCCTATTGGTGTAATCGTGGCCCAGCCTGAGTGCAGGACCTTTGTGGGCAGGGAGGTGAGTGTGAGAGAGAAAAGGCTATAGTTGAAAGGTTGATGGGATGTGCCACTCTAGCCTCCCTCGTAGAAGTTTATTCTCTTCAACTTTGTCGTCACTTCGATGTGGAAGTCTCTCCCAGGCCTAGTTCCACCGAAACTCGCATGATCTTACCAGGAACTGAGACTCGCCTGTGGTTCTTCACCTACTTCCTTAGAAATATGAATATGCAGAAATAACATATCTGGCCGTACAGAGACATCCTGGACTTCCCTTTGTCTCTCCAGCTCCAACATCCTAATAACAAATTATTACTACTAATAAGCACTTTTTGTGATTATAAACAGACTCATTATGCATCGAAAACTGGCTCAAGTCAAATAGTTTGCAACAATCCTCCTTCTGGAACGTTCCACTCCACCTATAAAGCATAATGACTTGAGCAGACTGAATATTTCTGGGATCTTTTATTTCAGCTCATGAAACATGTGATCAACACTTTACATGTTGCATTTATATTTTTTAAATATGTTTTTTCAGTGGACAATATTTATGTTTAATGGACGTGGCAAGAACATCCATGTGTCCAGTTTTGTGGGTTTAGGAGAATATTCCATCAACGTCCCAACAAACATACACAGAACATGGCTGCTCTGTTCTCAGAAAACAAGATCAAGTAAAGGAGAGCCGCACGCTCTATTAGCTCAAATGCAAAAATATTTATGTCCAACATTTTGACAGACGAGCTATCTTCCTGTTCTCAGAACATAAGATATTCCTGTTCTAGACATATATCAAGAACATTTCCGTGTATCAGTTGTCAGGACGTCGCCTGATGGAACAAAACAAATAGAAATGGTTTCATTACACGTCAAGACTTGTTAGTGTTGTCATGCCAATCAAGGCCCTGATTGGTGAACCACTGATCCATTCATAGCTCTTTTTTTGTTGGCAAGGGATACTCACACAGAATGCTTTTAACATAACATCATCAAATGAGATATTTGACTACAATTGTGCATGTTAGTTTATACAATAATTATTATTCTGCAGTTCTCACCAGTGATTTGAACTCATAACCTCTTGTTTCACGGTATGTCTAGCTTTCTGCTACACTACCATGTCCATATCATGTACTGATTCATCTGACCATTCTCATCATTGATTTGATTGACTTATTTCATCCATTTAAGGGCTTTCAGAACAGTTGTCTAATGTTGGTGGTGCATTTTAACCTGTTTTAATTGATACTCTTGAATCCCTTTTTCGTGAGTGTACTTTTAACAGAGGTGTCAAGTTGTTTCAAATCGACACAAGTGCCTGGTGAGTAGGGGGTAGGGTTTGTTCTGGACAGGGCCTAACTATAGTGGCCCAATAAGCACATGTCCTAGCGATATCCCTTATTGGGACAGTGGTGAAGGTGTTTGTCATTGGTCTTTGGTCTTGTGTTCAAGACCCACTTAACAAAAACATGTTAACGTCATTATTTTGGCGTCAGTTACAACAGACCTATCTGATCGAATTTAAAATTAGTTTGTCATCAAACGATAGGAATATGTGCGTTTTCCCCTTGAGCACAAATTATAATTGACCACATTTCTACTACCTCATAAATGGTCAGTATTTATTCATTCTACATAGCTGAGCATCTCAAAATTAACTCCATGGTCATTTTGAAATCTACACCACATATCTAATGCACAACAAACGTGTCATTGACAAACTTATTTTGAATTAGATCAGATAGGTGTTTAACTGCTGCCAAATAATGACATTAACATATATTGGTACTAATGTGAGAGTAGGGTGACTCCCCTAGAGAGTATTGAACCCAGGACAACAGCACCAATGCCAAACCCTAACCACTGTCCAATAACAGCTATCACTAGGGCATGTGCTTATTGGGCCAGTATAGTTAGGCCCTGTCCAATAGAAACCCTACCTCCTCCTCCCTATGAGGATATGAAAGAACTGTATAGGTGATATGTAGAGCCGTTTGCACACTCTTGCCTGCATCTAGCTGATCTAAGATGTAATCATTCGTCCAAAAGTTGCAAATGTGAGTTTCTATTGGACAAATTCAGGTATGTTTATTTCTGTTTCGTTCCGTTTGCTTCCGTTTAAGGTTTTTCTTTTAACAGAATCGGAGGAATGAACACACACCTGATCACACGCAAACACAATTCACTTTCAAAGCAGCCACATAAAAACCGCATTAACACTTTGCTCGTTGTATATAGAATTCCTTCTTGCAATTACCAACTCGCTCTCATCCTCTCACCTTTTCCATTCGCTTGTGGACTTTAGTGCACAACACATCAGCTGTCTGTAACCAGGAGAAAAAACCTTTACAAGCCAAACCTTCATATCATGACCACTAACCGCTACACACAGCCTACAGTGGCAAACATTCATTAAACCAAGAGCTTATCTTGACTTGAATGAGTTCCAGAGTTGGATAGCCATAGCCAACTAAGTAACATAGCATCCTTCTCTGTTTGAGCCAGGTATTTGAATAGGCTAAACTAGCTAGCTGCATTCCCTAGCTAAGTGAAAGTGAATTCTCTCTCCCCCTCTCTCTCTCTCTCTCTCTCTCTCTCTCTCTCTCTCTCTCTCTCTCTCTCTCTCTCTCTCTCTCTCTCTCTCTGTCTCCTCTCTCTCTCTCTCTCTGTCTCCATCTCTATCTCTCTCTGTCTCTCTCTATCTCTCTCTGTCTTGCTTCTCCTTAATTTTGGAAGAAATTAATTTGTTCAACTATTGTCTTTTTCTCTCATTGAGTCATCTACTCACCACATGTTATGCACTGCAGTGCTAGCTAGCGGTAGCTTATTCTTTCAGTACTATATTAATTCTCTGATCTTCTAATTGGGTGGACAACGTCAGTTCATCTTGCAAGGGCTCTGACATTGTCACAATTTCTGTGTAAGTAATATAATAATAATATATATGCCATTTAGCAGACGCTTTTATCCAAAGCGACTTAAGTCTATGGAAGCGGTTAAGAACCATGAGTTCTCTAGGTTTTGTATTAAAGTCAATGTACCCAGAGGAGGATAGAAGCTAGCTGTCCTCTAGCTACACCATGGTGCTACCCTACAGACTGCTGCTGAGGCTACTGTAGACCTTTAGTGCAAACAGTGTGTTTTAATCATTTATTTGCTGACCTGAATATATATAGTATAGTTTTATTAAAAAATATAACTTTTTAAATGTTTCCTTATTTGTATTTTTCAGAAATGCACTGAGGCGGATGGTCCTCCACACTTTGAGATCATTGTGAGGGGATTTCACCAGTGGTTGAATGGGGAATTGGGCTTCCAGGGAAAATGTTGTTCGATGTTGCAGAAGTAACCAAGTGAGGCAGAACTTAGCGAAGGATCAAATATGTGAGGCTTATTTGATCTAATAGTTCCGTGATGTTTAGGCTGTTACAAATGTACTGATATAAGTGGATGCAAGTTACATTCTGGCAACTTTAAGTAAAATAACTTAGTTGTGTATCTGCTTTCTCATTGGCTAGAATGTTACAACCTGATCTCCCCTGTCTTTGATCATTGAGGAGATGTATTTCCATTGTTAGAGCGGTCACTATCTAGTCAATATAATAGATAAACATTGGTCTGGTGCTGTGTTTACGTATGCATGCTATCAACGTGGAAAAGAGGCCTGGTGCAGGATCTGATAGGGCCAAGTAGTGGAATAGTGGGGAGGTTTTAGTGGGTGCAGGATCTGATAGGGCCAAGTAGTGGAATAGTGGGGAGGTTTTAGTGGGTGTAGGATCTGATAGTGCCAAGTAGTGGAATAGTGGGGAGGTTTTAATGGGTGTAGGATTTGATAGGGCCAAATAGTGGAATAGTGGTGAGGTTTTAATGGTTGTAGGCTCTGATAGGGCCAAGTAGGCTGAAAAGAGGAAGAGAGGAGGAGGAGAGGAGGAAGAGAGAGGAGAGAGCAAGTGGAAAAGAGGAAGAAAGAGGAGGAGAGGAGGAAGAGAGAGGAGAGAGCAGGAGGAAAAGACAAAGGCAGAAAATGAAACAAGGATGGGGACAAAGGACAAAGGACAAAAGTCATTGGAAGAAATGGTTGTCGAATAAAGAAGGACCATAATGTTAAAAGATGATTGTCCCTTTATTCAAGACACTGTAACCAACACTTAGGCACTTCAACGGTTAAATGGTTGAACAATAACACTTTGGACAACATTACATTACATTTAAGTCATTTAGCACACAGTAGAGATGTCTAATAATGTCCTGAGTTGTCCTTTCATTTGTGTTATGAGTATGTACATAATATGAGTGCATTGCTAACCTGATCCCAGATCTGTTTGTGGTCTTGCCAACTGTCGTTCTGTCCCTGAACAAGGCAGTTTAACCCACTGTTCCCCAGTAGGCCGTCATTGTAAATAAGAAGTTGTTCATAACTGACTTGCCTAGTTAAATAAAGGCCATCGTGCCAGTTCTGTCATTGCCAAGTCAACTCTTTGTCACCCATTGTCATGTTTGGCTTGACACAAATGAGTGACAGGAGTTGTCATGATGGCACAAACAGACTGGCACTCAGACTAGTGCATTGAGTCTCCTTCATAAGAGGACCATTTCATTTCAGACACTCTCTGCTGTGTCACACAGCTCCCTGTATTGAGGTGGTTGAGAGGTGAAGATCACAAGTGGCACATCAACCTTTCTTCTCATCTGGCAGAGTATTGTGATGGCCAGGACAACTCCAACATCCTGAGGACCAGACACACAGTAACGGTTCAGTCAGGATTGACGGAGCAGGTGACCAGATGCTGAGTGTGATAGATGATGGTTCAATCTAATAGGCCTACACTCAAAAGGTACGGTGAAAATCACTATGGTACAGCGTTGGGGTGTGATAGAAAAATTACATATTTACCTGATTTGTTAATTATTAATCGTTTGCAATTAATGTTTAATAGATAGAAGGATATTTCTGTCCTGTTAGTGTCTATTTTTTTATGGTCTCCACTCTAATTCCCTGCAGCTAATCTGGGCATATGGTCACCAGAGATGATTTGAGCTGACAAATGAGTTAAAGACTGCATTACATAGTAAAGATGTGATGGGTGTAACCAAGAGAGGAGTTTAGAACAATTCCTCATTGTCTCTAAATCATTCTTCCATCTTGGAAACTAAGCCAGGGTGGGGTTAAGACAACAACCCAAGTGCAGATAAAGACAGGATGCAGCCAGTGGCTTATGATGCTCCTTGGTCTGCATGGGGGGGGTTGAACCAACCATGACTGAGCATTGTTAGTGTCAGCTATATACAGTACTCTGTATTTGTGTAAGGTTAAGAGGTTAGGGGGGGGTTGAACCAACCATGACTGAGCATTGTTAGTGTCAGCGATATACAGTACTCTGTATTTGTGTAAGGTTAAGAGGTTAGGGGGGGGTTGAACCAACCATGACTGAGCATTGTTAGTGTCAGCGATATACAGTACTCTGTATTTGTGTAAGGTTAAGAGGTTAGGGGGGGGTTGAACCAACCATGACTGAGCATTGTTAGTGTCAGCGATATACAGTACTCTGTATTTGTGTAAGGTTAAGAGGTTGGGGGGGGGGGGGGGGTCAACCATCCTCAGTATTGCAATAATTAATCAATATTAAATAAAGATGATTGTTTGAAGGAATGACCAAGTCTGTCTCAGTACTGAATTTCCACGATAGTTAGCATCCTGACTTTCAGATGTTTTAATTGTTCTTGTTTACTTGTATGTACTGTGTACTGCAATTCAGATTTTAGCTGCCACATCGGTAATAATTATAATAAACAAATACTACTAAAGTTTTCAATTCGGGTAGTCAATTGAATTTCATTTCCTGAATTGAAAAATCCACTGCGGACTATTTTTGGGGAATTGAATTTCAATTGATTTGATTGAAAAAACTGAATGGACCCCGACCCTGAAATGGTTAAATAGTACAGACATAGATATGTAATACATACCCATAATGCTGTCAGTGCTACTAATGTTCCTATCATCAGGCTGATTGCATAGCCCATGGAAGAGAGCAGGATGGGAAGACATGGCTGAAAATGACAAATTTAGAGTTTATCATTTTGTGAGAAAAACAAGAGTATGTGTGTCCGTATTATATCAGAACAAATATCAGTTTATTGTATCAGAGACTGTATCAGTACTGTAAATCCTCTTTGTATATCAAACTAGAATTATGGCATTGTAATGGTGTAGTGGAATGACATGATTTTACCTCTTTATATACCAGCATGTGTTCATCCATTAATCCCTTGTGGTCATCATCCTCAGACATATTACTGTTGGGATAGTGAATAACAAATCTTGTCTTGTTACCAGGAGCAACCTGAAATAGAATGTGACATGGGCTCATTAAAATATACCAATTGATCTTCCCGAAAGACATAACAGATTTATTTAACACAGACTGACACACTGAATCCTCCTCAGCATACACACAACAACAACATCATCATCAAGTTAACTTATTTCTCACAGCAGACTCACACATTTAAAGTCTGTTGAGTCCTCATCAGAACAGAGACAGGAGATGGGGATGTCTGTGCCCCAGTCTTGGTAGCCTTGTACGAGCCCACAGCATTTGAACTGAAAGTGAAGGAAACAGAACAACAGACACTTTAAAACATGTAATGATTTCCAGAACTATAAGGCCTTGAAGACTACTCCATGGAGACATCTCCAATGAAAGAGCTTTTAGTCCAGAACTATAAGGCCTTGAAGACTACTCCATGGAGACATCTCCAATGAAAGAGCTTTTAGTCCAGAACTATAAGGCCTTGAAGACTACTCCATGGAGACATCTCCAATGAAAGAGCTTTTAGTCCAGGACTATAAGGCCTTGAAGCCTACTCCATGGAGACATCTCCAATGAAAGAGCTTTTAGTCCAGAACTATAAGGCCTTGAAGCCTACTCCATGGAGACATCTCCAATGAAAGAACTTTTAGTCCAGAACTATAAGGCCTTGAAGCCTACTCCATGGAGACATCTCCAATGAAAGAGCTTTTAGTCCAGAACTATAAGGCCTTGAAGACTACTCCATGGAGACATCTCCAATGAAAGAGCTTTTAGTCCAGAACTATAAGGCCTTGAAGCCTACTCCATGGAGACATCTCCAATGAAAGAGCTTTTAGTCCAGAACTATAAGGCCTTGAAGCCTACTCCATGGAGACATCTCCAATGAAAGAGCTTTTAGTCCAGGACTATAAGGCCTTGAAGCCTACTCCATGGAGACATCTCTAATGAAAGAGCTTTTAGTCCAGAACTATAAGTCCTTGAAGCCTACTCCATGGAGACATCTCCAATGAAAGAGCTTTTAGTCCAGGACTATAAGGCCTTGAAGCCTACTCCATGGAGACATCTCCAATGAAAGAGCTTTTAGTCCAGGACTATAAGGCCTTGAAGACTACTCCATGGAGACATCTCCAATGAAAGAGCTTTTAGTCCAGAACTATAAGGCCTTGAAGCCTACTCCATGGAGACATCTCTAATGAAAGAGCTTTTAGTCCAGGACTATAAGGCCTTGAAGCCTACTCCATGGAGACATCTCTAATGAAAGAGCTTTTAGTCCAGAACTATAAGTCCTTGAAGCCTACTCCATGGAGACATCTCCAATGAAAGAGCTTTTAGTCCAGAACTATAAGGCCTTGAAGCCTACTCCATGGAGACATCTCCAATGAAAGAGCTTTTAGTCCAGGACTAGGTTTACATCATCTGTGTCCGGAAAACACATCGCAGACACTTTTTTATCCAAAACAACCCCATTTGTACAGTGTCTACCAGCCCCAAAGACTCACCCATGGAAAAACCTACCTAATTACAAAGGTGGAAGCACACACCCTGTCCTGGATTGGCCGAGACCCTAAGAAGTACTCAATGAAGGTGACTTACATTAGCTTGAAAGTAGTATATCTGTTCTATATCGTTTTGTTTCGCTCCACTGAGAGGCATCATGGCTAGGTCTTCCTTTCTGCTTAACTCCTCCATCTTGAAATGAATGAGGTTTACATTGAATGTCATATTCACAGCTAAAACCTGTACAGTAATCATCTACGATTTTGATAGGAACAGACTGAATTATCAAGAGTCAGATATATTCCACCATCATGCGTTATACTATAACATTTATGTTACATTTAACTCTAATATATTTTCACCGGAACAGCAAACAAACATTGGCTCAAGGTTGAATTGAAAAGGTAAGATACATATAAGCTGTAGACTGTATATATATATATATAGACTACTGTACCTCGTGTTTGGCTTGTATATATATATATATAGACTACTGTACCTCGTGTTTGGCTTGATATATATATATATAGACTACTGTACCTCGTGTTTGGCTTGATATATATATATATAGACTACTGTACCTCGTGTTTGGCTTGATATATATATATATAGACTACTGTACCTCGTGTTTGGCTTGATATATATATATATAGACTACTGTACCTCGTGTTTGGCTTGATATATATATATATAGACTACTGTACCTCGTGTTTGGCTTGATATATATATATATAGACTACTGTACCTCGTGTTTGGCTAGACTACCTCGTGTTTGGCTTGATATATATATATATAGACTACTGTACCTCGTGTTTGGCTTGATATATATATATATAGACTACTGTACTCGTGTTTGGCTTGATATATATATATATAGACTACTGTACCTCGTGTTTGGCTTGATATATATATATATGTACCTCGTGTTTGGCTTGATATATATATATATAGACTACTGTACCTCGTGTTTGGCTGTACCTCGTGTTTGGCTTGATATATATATATATAGACTACTGTAGTGTTTGGCTAGACTACTGTACCTCGTGTTTGGCTTGATATATATATATATAGACTCGTGTTTGGCTTGATATATATATATATAGACTACTGTACCTCGTGTTTGGCTTGATATATATATATATAGACTACTGTACCTCGTGTTTGGCTTGATATATATATATATAGACTACTGTACCTCGTGTTTGGCTTGATATATATATATATAGACTACTGTACCTCGTGTTTGGCTTGATATATATATATATAGACTACTGTACCTGTGTTTGGCTTGATATATATATATATAGACTACTGTACCTCGTGTTTGGCTTGATATATATATATATAGACTACTGTACCTCGTGTTTGGCTTGATATATATATATATAGACTACTGTACCTCGTGTTTGGCTTGATATATATATATATAGACTACTGTACCTCGTGTTTGGCTTGATATATATATATATAGACTACTGTACCTCGTGTTTGGCTTGATATATATATATATAGACTACTGTACCTCGTGTTTGGCTTGATATATATATATATAGACTACTGTCGTGTTTGGCCTACTGTGTTTGGCTTGATATATATATATATAGACTACTGTACCTCGTGTTTGGCTTGATATATATATATATAGACTACTGTATACTACTGTACCTCGTGTTTGGCTTGATATATATATATTGCTTGATACTAGACTACACCTCGTGTTTGGCTTGATATATATATATATAGACTACTGTACCTCGTGTTTGGCTTGATATATATATATATAGACTACTGTACCTCGTGTTTGGCTTGATATATATATATATAGACTACTGTACCTCGTGTTTGGCATAGACTACTACTGATATATATATATATAGACTACTGTACCTCGTGTTTGGCTTGATATATATATATATAGACTACTGTACCTCGTGTTTGGCTTGATATATATATATATAGACTACTGTACCTCGTGTTTGGCTTGATATACTTTCACACACTCCACAAACAGGTACAGGCTGGCCAGTGACATACCTACTGAAAACTACACACATATTGGGGTTGTCAATCAAAATCAATACTTAAAGGTTCATTCAAATCAAAATCACTTCAAACCATATCACACTTTCTGGGAAACATGTTGGAAACAGGTCATGGGAAAATGGTTGAGTTGAGTTCTAAGGCCATGACTTGTCAGAAAGGAACCGTTTTGCACGTCGGTAGACACTAACCTGGTCCCAGATCTGTTTGTGTTGTATAGCCAACCCCTATGGTCATTGTCCAAGACAACACCAACAGCTCTGGGACCTGGGCAGCTACTACTTTAGGGTACAGGTCTTGGCAAGCTTACCAGAATCACAGCCCACTTCTTCTCCTTGCGAGCTCCATAGACCCCAAAGATTGACAGGACCAGGGTTGCTGCTTCTAGGACATACAGAACTGCTATCCCTGGCAGCATCTTGTCTATCTGTGAGTAGGAAGACAAGTCAAATTCATGAAATGGCAATTCTGGGTTTATAATCATAATATTACAATGATACTGCTGGATTCTAGCCTGGTCTCAGATCGGTTTATGCTGTATAGCCAACTCCTATGGTTGTTGTCATGCTAAACACTGTAGGAGTTGGAAAGACAGCACAAACAGATCTGGGACCAGGCTAGATGGACACAGAATTATTATAACAAAATGTGTATGACATAATAAGGAAATGCAATAGGAGCTATAAAAATAACAATTACTTCTTCTGATTGGTGGAAGTACCCATGTCCAAATAATGTGATGGCCAGCAAGAGGGTGCTGATGATCTGAAGAGAATACAACACATGATACAATCATTACAATGTACAGGGTATTATACTGAGAATTCTACTGATAATGCACAGTAAAGGTAGATACAATCATTACAATGTACAGGGTATTATACTGAGAATTCTACTGATAATGCACAGTAAAGGTTGATACAATCATTACAATGTACAGGGTATTATTCTGAGAATTCTACTGATAATGCACAGTAAAGGTTGATACAGTCATTACAATGTACAGGGTATTATAGTGAGAATTCTACTGATAATGCACAGTAAAGGTTGATACAGTCATTACAATGTACAGGGTATTATACTGAGAATTCTACTGATAATGCACAGTAAAGGTTGATACAATCATTACAATGTACAGGGTATTATTCTGAGAATTCTACTCATGCTTCATCATGAGTCATGAGGGATGGAATTATTTACAGGGTTTGTGAGCAGAGGGTTAATGAGTTTACAATATTTCATATGTATCATTTATAAATAGCCTATCAATGATGACATGAATAGCTGAAATGCTCATTTAGTTGGCTGTTTACTAATCAAATATACTTACAAACCCTTTGTGGTATGCCGTGTGTCTGAGTTAATAAACATGACATAACTTTATAACACGCTGCAGCTTAAGTAGAATATGCTGAGACAATAAATACATATGTTGAACACATCTCCACAAGCCACACCTAAAAAAACGGATTCCAGTGAAAGTTTAAACATCACAGCTGATATCAAATGGTAACTACGTAGGCTACAACATCTATTTTCTTTTACTTCTTAGTTCTTCAACAACAACAAGCGCTGCAATAAATGTAGGGATGGAATTCATCAACTCGAATGAAATAAGGCCAATAGACTGGAAGATCACTTACCCCTATCAAGACACACATACAAATGAACGCCCGTTTTACCCAGATATGAATTCTTCCCATTTTAATATTTGGTTATGATACAAACAACAGCTTGGATAAGTGGTTCACTTCAGAGAGGGGCTAACTTAAATGCAGAAAATGGATCGCTCGATTTCTTTAACCGGTTTTTCTTCTCAGCGTGAGTTTGTTGACATTGTCTAACGACTCAAACTGAATTATTCCGCTGCTCTATGTTCGCTACATACTTTGGAGAATAAACTAAGGTCCATGGGCGTGGCGTATCGTTTTGACGGAGCAAAGGTCTTTAATGTTGACATACTGCTGAATGGTGTTTGGTTACATGGGGGGGGACGAGCCCACATGAACGCAACCTCCCATGTTATGTTGGCCAGTGCACGATGGCTAGAGATCAGGCAGGCTAAAAGGAACTACATGGTCAATCTGCTGTCTGCGTTGGCCTTGCAGCATTTACGGCGATAGGGCCTCTACTTCTTACGCTTTGCGGAGCAGAGCATAACTGTTAACGTTTTGATCCCAGCGCGACAGAAATGAAGCGCCCCGCACTCTTGGCCTCACACGACAGCAGTGAACATTGCAGAAACATAACGCTGTGCTGCATATAATCAACGTCAAATAATCAACACTTCTTCATATTGATTCAATGGTTTGTGGTGAGTTAACCAATGGAATATGGTGTCAATATTATAAAAAAAGAAATATATATTAGCAAATACAAATTACAAGTGCTATAAACTATATCGTGATTTTCCATGAAGAAACGTTCAGTTTCTGCAAAATGTTCACTGCAAGCGTTTGAGGCCAAGGCTTAATTTCGGTAGCGCAGGAATCAACCATCCGAGACTTGTCAAGGATCAAATCAAATCAAAGTTTATTTGTCACGTGCGTCAAGTACAACAGGTGAAATGCCTTATAGTGAAATGCTTACTTACCGGCTCTAACCAATAGTGCAAAAAAAGGTACGTAATAGGTACGTAAAGAAATAAAACAACAGTAAAAAGACAGGCTATACACAATAGTCTGGGTAGCCATTTGATTACCTGTTCAGGAGTCTTATGGCTTGGGGGTAAAAACTGTTGAGAAGCCTTTTTGTCCTAGACTTGGCACTCCGGTACCGCTTGCCATGCGGTAGTAGAGAGAACAGTATATGACTGGGGTGGCTTTGACAATTTTTAGGGCCTTCCTCTGACACCGCCTGGTGTAGAGGTCCTGGATGGCAGGCAGCTTAGCCCCAGTGATGTACTGGGCCGTACGCACTACCCTCTGTAGTGCCTTGCGGTCAGAGGCCGAGCAATTGCCGTACCAGGCAGTGATGCAACCAGTCAGAATGCTCTCGATGTTGCAGCTGTAGAACCTTTTGAGGATCTCAGGACCCCTGACAAATCTTTTTAGTTTCCTGAGGGGGAATAGGCTTTGTCGTGTCCTCTTCACAACTGTCTTGGTGTGTTTGGACCGTTCTAGTTTGTTGTTGATGTGGAACATTATCTTCACACAAGATCAGAAGATCAAGAAAACTGATTTGACGTGTATCAGATTACAGAGTAAATCTCAAATGATCAGACCAGGAGTTAAGAAATGCATGGAACACCTGGAGCTGTTTTGCATCACCCCTCCATAGAACAAAAATATCATCAATATACCGTTTCCAAATGATGTTAGGCAATATTTTTTTGTTGTTGAGGGGATTGAAAATAGACTGTTTCTCCATGTAACCCACATACAAATGAGCATAGTTAGGAGTCATGGGGGATCCCATAGCAGTACCCTTCGTCTGAATAAAGAAATCATTTAGAAACAGGAAATAGTTATGTGTGAGTGCTATTTCAGCCAATGTTATAATGCAGCACTGGAAGGGTAGTTCATTAGGGTCACGTTGCAGAAGAAAATGTTCCATAGATTCAATACCGCCCTCATATTGTGTATAACGACTCAACATCAAAAGTAACACAAGGTATTCTCAGGGAGAGGATCAAGAGATTCAATGATAGCGATCATACTGCTGGTGTCCTTTACAAAGGAGGGGAGCTGTTCTGCGAGTGGTCTAATAAAAAAGTCAACAAAAGTAGATAGAGGGGCTGTTACTGCATCAATGCCCGCTACTATAGGGCGCCCTGGAGGTTTTGCCCTGGAGGTTTTGTAACATTCTTGTGTAATTTCTGCAAAGTGTAGAAAGTGGCAATTTTAGGGTGTTGAATAGCCAAAAAGTTATGTTCTTTTTTGGTTATCTGACCAGAACTTAAATACCCATCTAGGACAGTAAAGATAGTATTCTGAAATTGGGAAGTTGGGTCATTTCTGAGTTTCTTGTAAAAGGTGTTGTCAAGCAGCTGTCTATGACACTCATTTACATAAACTGTCCTATACATGAGTACAACCGACCCACCCTTATCAGCAGGACGAATAAGGACTGTCCTATACATGAGTACAACCGACCCACCCTTATCAGCAGGACGAATAAGGACTGTCCTATACATGAGTACAACCGACCCACCCTTATCAGCAGGACGAATAAGGACTGTCCTATACATGAGTACAACCGACCCCCCTTATCAGCAGGACGAATAAGGACTGTCCTATACATGAGTACAACCATGAGACCCACCCTTATCAGCAGGACGAATAAGGACTGTCCTATACATGAGTACAACACCCACCCTTATCAGCAGGACGAATAAGACTGACCCCCATGAGTTATCAGCAGGACGAATAAGGACTGTCCTATACATGAGTACAACCGACCCACCCTTATCACAGGACGAATAAGGACTGTCCTATACATGAGTACAACCGACCCACCCTTATCGAATAAGGACTGTCCTATACAGGACGAATAAGGACTGTCCTATACATGAGTACAACCGACCCACCCTTATCAGCAGGACGAATAAGGACTGTCCTAAGGACTGTCCTACATGAGTACAACCGACCCACCCTTATCAGCAGGACGAATAAGGACTGTCCTATACATGAGTACATCACAGGACGAATAAGGACTGTCCTATACATGAGTACAACCCCTTATCAGCAGGACGAATAAGGACTGTCCTATACATGAGTACAACCGACCCACCCTTATCAGCAGGACGAATAAGGACTGTCCTATACATGAGTACAACCGACCCACCCTTATCAGCAGGACGAATAAGGACTGACGTATCGGATTGTAAATCAAGCAAAGCTTGTTTTTCCTCCTTAGGTAAATTATGGAAAGATTTGGACCCCTGTTTATTCTTAAGTAGATGTCCAACATATTTTTCCACAAGTCTGCAATATGTCTCAGAGTGATTGCGATTGGCTGGAGGTATAAAATAACTCTTGCTTCTAAAAGGAGTCAAAGTATGTACAGGAGAGCAATCTACTGGTTCAATAGAAGTGTCAGAATTAGGGGAGCTAAAGTATTCCCATAAACGGATGTTTCTAAAAAACTTAAACATGTCTACCTTTATTAATCTTCTTGTGACTCCCCATCCCGGGTCCGGGAGCGTAATCATCGACTGACACTAATTAGCATAATGCAACGCAACGGACATAAATCTTCCTAGAAAATCTTCCGATTCATGAAAATCACAAGTGAAATATATTGGAACACAGCTTAGCCTTTTGTTAATCACCCTGTCATCTCAGATTTTCAAAATATGCTTTACAGCCAAAGCTAGACAAGCATTTGTGTAAGTTTATCGATAGACTAGCATAGCATTGTGCCTTGCTAGCAGCAGGCAACCTTGTCACGAAAATCAGAAAAGCAATCAAATTAAATCGTTTACCTTTGATGAACTTCAGATGTTTTCACTCACAAGACTCCCAGGTAGATAGCCAAAGTTCATTTTTTCCCCCAAAGATTATTTTTGTAGGAGAAATAGCTCCGTTTGTTCTTCACGTTTGGCTGAGAAATCGCACGGAAATTGCAGTCACGAAAACTGCAAAAATATTCCAAATTAGCTCCATAATATCAACAGAAACATGGCAAACGTTGTTTATAATCGATCCTCAAGGTGTTTTTCAAATATCTATTCGATAATATATCTATCAGGACAATTAGTTTTTAAGTAGGACCGATTGCAGTAATGGCTACCTCTGTATTTTACACGAGTCACCCTGGGAGCCATCAGGTGACCACTTACGCAATGTAGCCGCCTACGGCTATTCTTCAACATAAATGCGTAAAACTATGTCACAATGCTGTAGATACCTTGGGGAATACGTAGAAAGCGTAAGGTGGTTGATAGCACATTCACAGCTCAATAGGGACTCATTGGAACACAGCGCTTTCAAAATATGGGGCACTTCCGGATTGGATTTTTCTCAGGCTTTCGCCTGCAACATCAGTTCTGTTATACTCACAGACAATATCTTTACAGTTTTGAAAACGTTAGTGTTTTCTATCCAAAGCTGTCAATTATATGCATATTCTAGCATCTTGTCCTGACAAAATATCCCGTTTGAAACGGAACATTTTTTTTTCAAAAATGAAAATACTGCCCCTAGAGTCGCAACAGGTTTTAACATCAACATCGATGCACTGGGTTGTAGGCACAAAATATAACCCTTTATTAAGCAAAGAGACATGGGCAGGGCTCAATATCTTGCTTGATAAATTAAAGACACTCAGTCCCGTGGGTTCTGGGACCGTGTGAACGGTCTCCTCTGCCTCTGATAGTCGTTTCTTCTTATCCTGTCGAGTGCGGCATCTCGTCGATGCGCGTGCCTGCGGCCTCCTCCGCCCTTCCGTCCGTCCAGTCTCTCGTTGAATAAAAAACTACCACGGGAAGCCGATGAGGCGCTGGTTGTAGAGCGTTGATCAGACGGGGTGGATAGAAGTAAGTGGCATCCCTCCTGCGTCTACCATGGAGAGGAGGAGCAGGACCTCGTCAGGGTTTCTCCAGAAGTAGACTTTATCCTCGGCCTTGTCTTTTTTGTCTTGGTTGAATTTCTTGATTTTAAGTTCCTTTATTTCTTAAGAAACTTGTCCTGGAGCGCTTGGTTAGTTTTCATCAGTTCATTGAATATGCCATCATCATTAACAGCTATTTTTAAAGCTGTCTTTAATCGTGTTATCCATTACAATAAATAAATCCTTCTTCAACTGGTCAACAATTAACGTCATTAAACCAATAGAGCATTTGTTCAGGATGGCACACCAGCACTCACAGAAATCATCTGTAAGCGAGATGGTTCTTTTTGCCACCTGAGTCCCTGTGGAATAATGCATTGACGCACATAATCACTAAGAGTGACTATATGTAGATGCGTTCTCGTCTGCGCTTAGATAAACATAACAGTTCTTTCGAGAGGTCAGAATTACCTCCCGGAAGAATGACGGGAGTCTGAACCCTTGAAGATTTAAAATAGTTTATTGGGTGCTTCTCTCTGGCAATACAGTTTTCAGTTGGCTCTCTCTCATTCAACTGTCTTGGCTAGTCTTATACAATTCCAAATATCCAACAGACTAAAACACAATTTGTAAAAAGGTATAAATTACCATTTTATCTCATAGATACATTATTAAAATGTAATTCTCAAAATATCTCTAAATACAGCCAGTTAGAATGTTTCCACTCTGTGTGAATGTTCGTTGGTCCTGTCTCCATGACTACGACAGGCTAGCTTGACTGGAGCTAACTTTAGCCGACGTTAGCTCTATGCTAACAGACTTTTATCAATTAAACTATCAAAACCTTATGAAAAAAACACAATTATATCATTACATTCCACTTAACTTGGTGTTTCATATCCTATGCTTTATAATTCTCTCACTGTGATAATGTTTAAAATATTTACTTCTCTCTTCAGTTTTCAGTTGTCTCACTCATTCAAATTACTCACTGACTAGGCAGCTAGCGCGAGAGCCACTGTAGAGAGACTGCATGAAGCAACCGCTACTAGAGCAAGCAGCTTCCTCAGTGTGCCGAAACAAGCGGAACACCCATTGACTATAAATAGTGTAAATGATTGTAAATGAGGTTGAACCCAAACAAAATTACCTCACTAACATTTCAGGTTGAACCCAAACATGAGCTACCATATACCTCACTATCTCCCACATTTCAGGTTGGCAAGACAAGGAACCCAAACATGAGCTACCATATACCTCACTATCTCCCACATTTCAGGTTGGCAACACAAGGAACCCAAACATGAGCTACCATATACCTCACTATCTCCCACATTTCAGGTTGGCAACACAAGGAACCCAAACATGAGCTAAAAACGGTCCTATTAAAACAGAAAGTATTACCCCCTTTTCACAGCACCTCTTTCCCTTTTTCTTGACAGAAAACTAAGACCAACAAGTAGCCTGCCTCTGACTTTATCAGAACGTTTCCATACTGGTATATACATTCATCAATATAACACCAACCAAACTCTTTTGACCTTGGGGGGGTTTATTTATTTAATGCATTATACTGCCATTTTACTATGATAACGCATAATAAATAAAAGGTACCATATGGTATTTCCAAATATTACACAATCCATGCTTCCTTCCCTCCTCCGTAACTTGGCTTGGAGTAACCACTGATATCATAAGATTTACAGCAGATGTGTTATTTCAGTGATTAATAAAATGGAATGAGCAAGCAACCCTGAACCATAAGTGAGAGCACCAGCTGTTCAGGACGACTGCGTGATCACGTTCTCCGTAGCCAATGTGAGTAGGATCTTTAAACAGGTTAACATCAACAAGGCCCCAGGACCAGGATGCGTACTCGGAGCATGCACTGACCAGCTGGCAAGTGTCTTCATTTACACTTTTAATCTCTTACCCAGTCTGTAATACCTACATGTTACAAGCAGACCACCGTAGTCCCTGTGCCCAAGGACGCCAAGGTAACCTGCCTAAATGACGATCGCCCCATAACAGTCACATCTGTAGCCATGAAAAGCTTTGAAAGGCTTATCATGAATCACATCAACACCATCATCCCAGACACCCTGGACCCACTCCAATTTGCATACCACCCCAATAGATCCACAGATGACGTAATCCTATTGCACTCCATACTGCCCTTTCCCACTTGGACAAAAGGAACACCTACGTGAGAATGCTGTTCATTGACTACAGTTCAGCGTTCAACACCACAGTGCCCTCCAAGCTCATCACTAAGCTAAGGATCCAGGGACTGAAAACACTCCCTCTGCAACTGGATCCTGGTGAACATCTCCCTCTGCAACTGGATCTTGGTCTTCCCAACGGAAGTCCCCAGGTGGTGAAGGTAGGCAACAACACATCCCCCACGTTGTCCGTAGTGCATACGGCCCAGTACATCACTGGGGCAGAGCGCCCTGCCATCCAGGACCTCTATACCTCATTGTGTATCCATTACTACGTGTTTGACTTGTCTATTATTTCTCTATTTTTCTTTCTCTCTGCATTGTGGGAAGGGCTCGTAAGTAAGCATTTCACTAACAGTCCATACCTGTTGTTGATGAAGCATTTGACAAATACAATTTGATTTGAAGGATGTTTTCATGTTGACAGTCATTATTAAGACCACTAATATCACACACTGTTAAAAATCCTTTCTTAAACCCTCAAGTTCAACTTATCTTTATTGTCCCCATTGGGAGATATGTTGTGCAACAATACAAAACGACAACATTAAAAACAGTGACAACCAACACACACAACATGAAACAATGACATTGATAAAACGGAGCAATCATTGAGCAGAAGTGCAGCAATAAATCAACATTTAATTTAATGTGCAGATTCAGAAAGTTTATGGGCTGTGGGATAAAATAGTTATTGTATCTGCTGCTATTGAGTTTGGGAAGTCTAAAACGACGACCTAAGGGGAGAAGTGCAAAATGGTCAAGGAGGAGGTGATCAGGACAGTCTGGGATACTGTTAGCTCTCCTCACCACATCCTTTCTGGATGTCACTGAGAGCTGTGCCTGTTGAACCCTGATGACCTGGCTGGCCACCTTAACCACACTGTCCAAACTAAACAGTGTCATCACGGTCTTGCTGACATTAAAAGAGTTCATCTTTCTCAACAACATAAAAGCTGCTGCTAGCAATGAGGAATCAGCCCAGAAACGGCCCTCTTCCGGGGTGCGGAACTTGATAGAATCGACCAGGAATCGGGTGTCGGACTCGGCCTGGAATCAAAATGAATGACTGCCCAGAATCGTCCCGTTTCCATCTACGTGAGTTCAGTCGACTTTTTGCGGCATCTTACCAGAATCCTCAGAAGGGGCCTGATGCTAATTTAAATAAATGTATACAAAATTACAGAATTTAGTTATTTTAAACATGACTATTCTACATTTTATGCATACAAATTATACCCATCCACCCCAAAAAAATGATGTAGGAGAAAACACTGCACACCTCGAACTAGCATCTGTAGCAACGCAGTTTGTACATCGATGCAGTGTCTTAGACCACTGCGTCACCCGGGAGGATCCACCCAGCAACTTTTTAATGCTTGTCAATTGCCTTGCACAAAGTATCAAGATACTAAAATACTACTTAAGCAGGACTTTAAATGTTTTATTTAAATGTTAATTGTATTTTTGCTCACATAAACAATTAAAAATATGGAAAAATAAATAAATAATGAAATGCTAATTATATAAAGCAGCCGTGTAATCATCTGCCAGAGTAGCCCCAATCGACACGAGACCCAAGTAGTACATTTGGGACAGATAACTCTCATCGGAATCGGCCCGAGTTCAATCCCCGCATCCTAGACATAAGTTATACTGCCTAAGGCGGCCCAGACTCGGACCACATAACGTCGGCCGATTGTAACGCTCAGCCGGAATCGGCCCAGATCCATCATGCTATCTGGGAGACCTGTTAGAAAAGGAAATGCACGCCCTTAAACTAGCAAAGGTTAACTAGCTGGATGGATCATTTTTTATTACTTACATTAAATTATATGCTGTCAAGGGCAGAATAATATTCTCATAATTAACTATTCTATTATTTTAATTCAATAACTGATACAGCACTTAAAGCTTATTTGAGTGTGCAAAGTTAACTAGCTAGCTTGGTACTTAACTACCTGCTCTTCCAGCAACTATTTTTCCCACGGTCAGTTTATCCAGGAGCGCTTTCTTCAGCGACTTCAGATCCACTCCGATTTCTTTCTCTATCAATTCGACAAGGTAGACGGGGAGAGCTCCATCACCCAATCCTGTTTCGGAGTCTTCATAATTTGTCGATATAGGGCTTTGTAGATCAGATTCATCACTTTGGCCGTTTTGCTGCTCTGCAGAGGGCGCCGCCATCTTTCTTCTATGTCTCTTCCACGTGAACAGCATGCAGATGTAAACACAGCACCGAACACAGCCGTCACCGTCTATACACCCCCTCTAGTGGTGACCGTTAGTACTGCGGGACCTGTCACGGGTAAACGCTTGGGACATTTCCAACTATAACACAATCCACGCTTCCTTCCATCCTCCATTCATTGGCTTCGAGTAACCAGTGATATCATAAGTGGAGTGGTGATAGCTTCAGACAATTGACCGTTGATGTGTTATTTCAGTGATTACTAAAGGCAATTAGGAAGGATGTTTCCAAAACAAGACCCTCTTCAGTGTTTGAGTGTCATGTTGACAATCAAGACCTCACAGGAAACAACTGGACATACTGTATGTGCTCAGTTATGTAGTTGTTGAACTAATCTGTTACCCAGAAAGGAACAGTTACTCTCCAGCATTTCAAATCTACTGTAAAATAAGTATGCCCACCTGTCCTCGTTGGTTGGCCCTCGTTTCATACTCGTCGCCAAACCCACTGGCTACAGGTTATCTACAAGTCACTGTTAGGTAAATCCACGCCTTATCTCAGCTCACTAGTCACCATAGCAGCACCGACTCGTAGCACGTGCTCCAGCAGGTATGTCTCACTGGTCACCCCCAAAGCCAATTCTTCCTTTGGTCATCTTTCCTTCCAGTTCTCTGCTGCCAATGACTGGAACGAACTGCAAAAATCACTGAAGCTGGAGACTCATATCTCCCTCACCTGCTTTAAGCACCAGCTGTCAGAGCAGCTTACAGATCACTGCACCTGTACATAGCCCATCTGTAAACAGCCCATCTATCTACCTACCTCATCCCCATACTGTATTTATTTATTTATCTTGCTCCTTTGCACCCCAGTATCTCTACTTGCACATTCATCCTCTGCACATCTACCATTCCAGTGTTTAATTACTCTATTGTAATTATTTTGCCACCATGGTCTATTTATTGCCTTAACTCCCTTATCTTACCTCACCTCATTTGCACTCAGTGTATATAGACTTTTTGTTTTCTTTTGTTCTACTGTATTATTGACTATGTTTTGTTTATTCCATGTGTAACTCTGTGTTGTTGTTTGTGTCGAATTTCTATGCTTTATCTTGGCCAGGTCGCAGTTGCAAATGAGAACTTGTTCTCAATTAACCTACCTGGTTAAATAAAAGTGAAATAAAATAAATAAAAAATTAAATCCTTCATTTGTACATCCTGTGAATGGGGAATATTCTTGAGTCGGTTCCATTACTATCATATGCTTGAGTCGGTTCCATTACTATCATATGCTTGAGTCTGTTCCATTGCTATCATATGCTTGAGTCTGTTCCATTGCTATCATATGCTTGAGTCTGTTCTGTTACTATCATATGCTTGAGTCTGTTCTGTTACTATCATATGCTTGAGTCTGTTCCATTACTATCATATGCTTGAGTCTGTTCTGTTACTATCATATGCTTGAGTCTGTTCTGTTACTATCATATGCTTGAGTCTGTTCCGTTACTATCATATGCTTGAGTCTGTTCCGTTACTATCATATGCTTGAGTCTGTTCTGTTACTATCATATGCTTGAGTCTGTTCCATTGCTATCATATGCTTGAGTCTGTTCCATTACTGTCATATGCTTGAGTCTGTTCTGTTACTATCATATGCTTGAGTCTGTTCCATTACTGTCATATGCTTGAGTCTGTTCTGTTACTATCATATGTCATGTTTGTCATTTATTATCATGTCTTGTCCCTGTGCTCCCCATTCTATTCGTTTCCCTCTGCTGGTCTTATTTGGTTCTTTCCCTCTTTCTATCCCTCTCTCTCCCCCTCCCTCTCTCACTCTCTCGCTCTCTCTTCTCTCTACCGTTCCGTTCCTGCTCCCAGCTGTTCCTATTCCCCTAATCATCATTTAGTCTTCCCACACCTGTTCCCGATCCTTTCCCCTGATTAGAGTCCCTATTTATTCCTTTGTGTTCCGTTCCTGTCCCGTCGGTTCCTTGTTTAGTATTCACCATGCTGTGATTGCGTTTCGCCCTGTCCTGTCGTGTTTTTGCTGTGATTGTGTATCGCCCTGTCCTGTCGTGTTTTTTGCCTTCATCAGATGCTGCGTGTGAGCAGGTGTCTCTGTCAACTACGGCCTGCGCCTACCCGAAGCGACCTGCAGTCTGTGGCCGCTTCTCCTGTTATTCCCCTCTACAGACTAGAGGATTTCTGTTATTCCCTGTTTGGACTTGAATAAACTCTGTTTCTGTTAAGTCGCTTTTGGGTCCTCTTTCACCTGCATGACAGAAGGAACCGACCAAGGAATGGACCCAGCGACTTCAGACGCTCGTTACACTGCCGTCAAGATCCAAGGAGCTATGCTCGGCAGACACGAGCAGGAATTGTCTGCTGCTCGCCATGCCGTGGAGAACCTGGCCGCTCAGGTTTCCGACCTCTCTGGACAGTTCCAGAGTCTACGTCTCGTGCCACCTGTTACTTCCTGGCCTGCCGAGCCTCCAGAACCTAGGGTTATTAACCCACCTTGCTACTCCGGGCAGCCCACTGAGTGCCGCTCCTTTCTCACGCAGTGTGAGATTGTGTTCTCTCTCCAACCCAACACATACTCTAGAGAGAGAGCTCGGGTTGCTTACGTCATTTCACTCCTTACTGGCCGGGCTCGAGAATGGGGCACAGCTATCTGGGAGGCAAGGGCTGATTGCTCTAACAAGTTCCAGAACTTTAAAGAGGAGATGATTCGGGTTTTTGACCGTTCAGTTTTTGGTAGGGAGGCTTCTAGGGCCCTGGCTTCCTTATGCCAAGGTGAACGGTCCATAACGGATTATTCTATTGAGTTTCGCACTCTTGCTGCCTCTAGTGAGTGGAACGAGCCGGCGCTGCTCGCTCGTTTTCTGGAGGGACTCCACGCAGTGGTTAAGGATGAGATTCTCTCCCGGGAGGTTCCTTCAGATGTGGACTCTTTGATTGCTCTCGCCATCCGCATAGAACGACGGGTAGATCTTCGTCACCGGGCTCGTGGAAGAGAGCTCGCATCAACGGTGTTTCCCTGCTCCGCATCGCAACCATCTCCCTCCTCTGGCTTTGAGACTGAGCCCATGCAGCTGGGAGGGATTCGCATCTCGACTAAGGAGAGGGAACGGAGGATCACCAACCGCCTGTGCCTCTATTGCGGAGTTGCTGGACATTTTGTTAATTCATGTCCAGTAAGAGGCCAGAGCCCATCAGTAAGCGGAGGGCTACTGATGAGCGCTACTACTCAGGTCTCTTCATCTAGATCTTGTACTACTATGTCGGTCCATCTACGCTGGACCGGTTCGGGTGCTACATGCAGTGCCTTGATTGACTCTGGGGCTGAGGGTTGTTTCATGGACGAAGCATGGGTTCGGAAACATAACATTCCTTTCAGACCGTTAGACAAGCCTACGCCCATGTTTGCCTTAGATGGTAGTCATCTTCCCAGTATCAAATTTGAGACACTACCTTTAACTCTCACAGTATCTGGTAACCACAGTGAGACTATTTCTTTTTGATTTTCCGTTCACCGTTTACACCTGTTGTTTTGGGTCATCCCTGGCTAGTATGTCATAATCCTTCTATTAATTGGTCTAGTAATTCTATCCTATCCTGGAACGTTTCTTGTCATGTGAAGTGTTTAATGTCTGCCATCCCTCCCGTTTCTTCTGTCCCTACTTCTCAGGAGGAACCTGGCGATTTGACAGGAGTGCCGGAGGAATATCATGATCTGCGCACGGTCTTCAGTCGGTCCCGAGCCAACTCCCTTCCTCCTCACCGGTCGTATGATTGTAGTATTGATCTCCTTCCGGGGACCACTCCTCCTCGAGGTAGACTATACTCTCTGTCGGCTCCCGAACGTAAGGCTCTCGAGGATTATTTGTCTGTGTCTCTTGACGCCGGTACCATAGTGCCTTCTTCTTCTCCGGCCGGGGCGGGGTTCTTTTTGTTAAGAAGAAGGACGGTACTCTGCGCCCCTGCGTGGATTATCGAGGGCTGAATGACATAACGGTTAAGAATCGTTATCCGCTTCCCCTTATGTCATCAGCCTTCGAGATTCTGCAGGGAGCCAGGTGCTTTACTAAGTTGGACCTTCGTAACGCTTACCATCTCGTGCGCATCAGAGAGGGGGACGAGTGGAAAACGGCGTTTAACACTCCGTTAGGGCATTTTGAGTACCGGGTTCTGCCGTTCGGTCTCGCCAATGCGCCAGCTGTTTTTCAGGCATTAGTTAATGATGTTCTGAGAGACATGCTGAACATCTTTGTTTTTGTCTATCTTGACGATATCCTGATTTTTTTTCTCCGTCACTCGAGATTCATGTTCAGCACGTTCGACGTGTTCTACAGCGCCTTTTAGAGAATTGTCTCTACGTAAAGGCTGAGAAGTGCTCTTTTCATGTCTCCTCCGTTACTTTTCTCGGTTCCGTTATTTCCGCTGAAGGCATTCAGATGGATTCCGCTAAGGTCCAAGCTGTCAGTGATTGGCCCGTTCCAAGGTCACGTGTCGAGTTGCAGCGCTTTTTAGGTTTCGCTAATTTCTATCGGCGTTTCATTCGTAATTTCGGTCAAGTTGCTGCCCCTCTCACAGCTCTTACTTCTGTCAAGACGTGTTTTAAGTGGTCCGGTTCCGCCCAGGGAGCTTTTGATCTTCTAAAAGAACGTTTTACGTCCGCTCCTATCCTCGTTACTCCTGACGTCACTAGACAATTCATTGTCGAGGTTGACCTTCAGAGGTAGGCGTGGGAGCCATTCTATCCCAGCGCTTCCAGTCTGACGATAAGGTTCATCCTTGCGCTTATTTTTCTCATCGCCTGTCGCCATCTGAGCGCAACTATGATGTGGGTAACCGTGAACTGCTCGCCATCCGCTTAGCCCTAGGCGAATGGCGACAGTGGTTGGAGGGCGACCGTTCCTTTTGTCGTTTGGACAGACCATAAGAACCTTGAGTACATCCGTTCTGCCAAACGACTAAATGCCCGTCAAGCTCGTTGGGCGTTGTTTTTCGCTCGTTTCGAGTTTGTGATTTCTTACCGTCCGGGTAGCAAGAACACCAAGCCTGATGCCTTATCCCGTCTGTTTAGTTCTTCTGTGGCTTCTACTGATCCCGAGGGATTCTTCCTTATGGGCGTGTTGTCGGGTTAACAGTCTGGGGAATTGAAAGACAGGTTAAGCAAGCACTCACGCACACTGCGTCGCCGCGCGCTTGTCCTAGTAACCTCCTTTTCGTTCCTGTTTCCACTCGTCTGGCTGTTCTTCAGTGGGCTCACTCTGCCAAGTTAGCTGGTCATCCCGGTGTTCGAGGCACTCTTGCGTCTATTCGCCAGCGCTTTTGGTGGCCGACTCAGGAGCGTGACACGCGCCGTTTCGTGGCTGCTTGTTCGGACTGCGCGCAGACTAAGTCGGGTAACTCTCCTCCTGCCGGTCGTCTCAGACCGCTCCCCATTCCTTCTCGACCATGGTCTCACATCGCCTTAGACTTCATTACCGGTCTGCCTTTGTCTGCGGGGAAGACTGTGAGAGCCGCCAATAAACGCAGGATTAAGAGTCCAAGGTATTGTTGCGGCCAGAGAGTGTGGCTTTCCACTCGCAACCTTCCTCTTACGACAGCTTCTCGTAAGTTGACTCCGCGGTTCATTGGTCCGTTCCGTGTCTCCCAGGTCGTCAATCCTGTCGCTGTGCGACTGCTTCTTCCGCGACATCTTCGTCGCGTCCATCCTGTCTTCCATGTCTCCTGTGTTAAGCCCTTTCTTCGCACCCCCGTTCGTCTTCCCTCCCCCTCCCGTCCTTGTCGAGAGCGCACCTATTTACAAGGTACATAAGATCATGGACATGCGTTCTCGGGGACGGGGTCACCAATACTTAGTGGATTGGGAGGGTTACGGTCCTGAGGAGAGGAGTTGGGTTCCGTCTCGGGACGTGCTGGACCGTTCACTCATCGATGATTTCCTCCGTTGCCGCCAGGATTCCTCCTCGAGTGCGCCAGGAGGCGCTCGGTGAGTGGGGGGTACTGTCATATTTGTCATTTATTATCATGTCTTGTCCCTGTGCTCCCCATTCTATTCGTTTCCCTCTGCTGGTCTTATTTGGTTCTTTCCCTCTTTCTATCCTCTCTCTCCCCCTCCCTCTCTCACTCTCTCGCTCTCTCTTCTCTCTACCGTTCCGTTCCTGCTCCCAGCTGTTCCTATTCCCCTAATCATCATTTAGTCTTCCCACACCTGTTCCCGATCCTTTCCCCTGATTAGAGTCCCTATTTATTCCTTTGTGTTCCGTTCCTGTCCCGTCGGTTCCTTGTTTAGTATTCACCATGCTGTGATTGCGTTTCGCCCTGTCCTGTCGTGTTTTTGCTGTGATTGTGTATCGCCCTGTCCTGTCGTGTTTTTTGCCTTCATCAGATGCTGCGTGTGAGCAGGTGTCTCTGTCAACTACGGCCTGCGCCTACCCGGCGACCTGCAGTCTGTGGCCGCTTCTCCTGTTATTCCCCTCTACAGACTAGAGGATTTCTGTTATTCCCTGTTTGGACTTGAATAAACTCTGTTTCTGTTAAGTCGCTTTTGGGTCCTCTTTCACCTGCATGACATCATATGCTTGAGTCTGTTCCATTACTATCATATGCTTGAGTCTGTTCTGTTACTATCATATGCTTGAGTCTGTTCCATTGCTATCATATGCTTGAGTCTGTTCCATTACTATCATATGCTTGAGTCTGTTTCATTGCTATCATATGCTTGAGTCTGTTCCATTACTGTCATATGCTTGAGTCTGTTCCATTACTATCATATGCTTGAGTCTATTCCATTACTATCTTCCTCTGTACAAAATGTGCTCCAGATGTTTTGTGGGGTTGCATTGACATTGACATTGCGTAACACCTGGCCCTTCTCTGGATCCCTAGAGACCCAATGGGGTTGCTTCTCAAATAGCACTCTATTCCCTATATAGTGCACTACTTTTTGACCAGGGCCTATAGAGCACTAGGGAATAGGGTGCCATTTTGGACACAGGTGGTGATTCCATAGTTGTCCAGAAATGGCTGATTATGTGATGTCATGTTCACTCAGGCCTCCTTGCTCTGGACTGGACCTCTGGATTCACACAGGAGATGCTTTGTTCTGCCAAGACAACCGATAGGAGGGCAGACAATAAACAGATCAATATTTACAATGTTGTTTGTACTCCACTTGTTACCGTTTTCTCAGGGCAACTAGCCACAAATCTTACTGCTGTGGTTGCACATCTCTCTCTAACTTCTGGGAGAGCCCATTTAAAGAAAATATAAGTCAAGTTCATGGGGCGTTGCGTTCATGCGGGCTGGTCCCTCCCATAACACAAAACACCATTCAGCAGCATGTCAACACACTCTCACGTTGAGAAGAAGAAGAAACCGTTAAAGGAATCGGACAATCTATTTTCTGGACTTAAAGATCTTGGGCTTCAGCAAGACCAACTCTGAAGTGAACTGCTTATCCAAACTGTTGTTTTTATTATAACCAAATATAGAAATGGGAAGAATACTTATCTGCGTAAAACGGACGTTCATTTTCGTCTGTGTCTTGATCTGTGTAAGTGATCGTATTCGAGTAGATAAACCCGTGTTTTTTTATAGGAGCATGTTGCCAATTATGGCTGTCGATACACGTTTTTTAATACGACATTATTTGTTTACATTATTGCTGGTTATTTTTGTAACTTCAACGCAGTGAGAGTTGCAGTTTACACGGGACGCTTTCATCAACAATAATGAGCCGATTGTTTTATAGTGCAGTATCAAGACAAGCGCTAAGATTAAATAAAAATGTTGTATTTCATGTTGCAGTTGGGCTGCTGGGCTTTAATCTTTCACTGGAACACGTTTTTAGCTTTGGCTTGTGGGTGTGTTCAGATTACTTATTTATTTTTCGGCCTTTTAATTTGGCCCCTATTTGTTTATTATCTGCTAAATATCTTACATTTTTTAGTTATGTTTATTCTCATCTTCAAATAGATCTACTGACCTTAGTTATCACGTATTTGTCAGAATATTAGGTTAGTCAATAACTGATATTCGATTTTTATAACCAGCCGACTAAGTAAATATTTCAGCTATTAATTTCTTAATCATGTATAATTTATATTTATAAATGAGGTATAATATATGTAAATACAATTTACTGTCTGCTTACAAACCATTTGTAGATGGTGTTGGTCAAATGCATTTATTGAAGTTATGAAGAAATGGATCCCTCAACTCCTCTGAAACAAATGACTGTATCAACCTTTACTGTGCATTATCAGGATAATTCTCAGTATAATACCCTGTACATTGTAATGACTGTATCAACCTTTACTGTGCATTATCAGTAGAATTCTCAGAATAATACCCTGTACATTGTAATGACTGTATCAACCTTTACTGTGCATTATCAGTAGAGTTCTCACTATAATACCCTGTACATTGTAATGATTGTATCAACCTTTACTGTGCATTATCAGTAGAATTCTCAGTATAATACCCTGTACATTGTAATGATTGTATCAACCTTTACTGTGCATTATCAGTAGAATTCTCACTATAATACCCTGTACATTGTAATGATTGTATCAACCTTTACTGTGCATTATCAGTAGAGTTCTCACTATAATACCCTGTACATTGTAATGATTGTATCAACCTTTACTGTGCATTATCAGTAGAATTCTCAGTATAATACCCTGTACATTGTAATGATTGTATCAACCTTTACTGTGCATTATCAGTAGAATTCTCAGTATAATACCCTGTACATTGTAATGATTGTATCAACCTTTACTGTGCATTATCAGTAGAGTTCTCACTATAATACCCTGTACATTGTAATGATTGTATCAACCTTTACTGTGCATTATCAGTAGAATTCTCAGTATAATACCCTGTACATTGTAATGATTGTATCAACCTTTACTGTGCATTATCAGTAGAATTCTCACTATAATACCCTGTACATTGTAATGATTGTATCAACCTTTACTGTGCATTATCAGTAGAATTCTCACTATAATACCCTGTACATTGTAATGATTGTATCATGTGTTGTATTCTCTTCAGATCATCAGCACCCTCTTGCTGGCCATCACGTTATTTGGACATGGGTACTTCCACCAATCAGAAGAAGTAATTGTTATTTTTATAGCTCCTATTACATTGACTAATTATATCATATTGATTTCATTATAATAATGCTGTGTCCATCTAGCCTGGTCCCAGATCTGTTTGTGCTGTCTTTCCAACTCCTACAGTGTTTAGCATGACAACAACCATAGGAGTTGGCTATACAGCATAAACAGATCTGAGACCAGGCTAGAATCCAGCAGTATCATTGTAATATTATGATTCTAAACCCACAGTTGCCATATCATTCATTAGTCTGGCTTGTCTTCCTACTCACAGATAGAGGAGATTCTGCCTGGGATAGTAGTTCTGTATGTCCTAGAAGCAGCAACCCTGGTCCTGTCAATATTTGGGGTCTATGGCGCTCGGAAGGAGAAGAAATGGGTTGTGGTTCTGGTAAGCCTGCCTAGACCTGTCTCAAAGTGTTAGCCTGATCCCAGATCTGTTGGTTTGTCTTGGTTAATTATCATAGGAGTTGGTTAGACAGCACAAACAGATCTGGGATCTGGCTACTGACTTGACTTCTCTGCTGCAAACTGTTCCTTTCTGATAGGTAATAGCATGCCATACAACTCAACTGGAACCAGTCAACACTTTCCCCATGACATGTTTCCCTTAAAGCGGGATAAGGTTTGAATTAACCTTAAGTATTGATTTTGCTTGACAACCCCTGTATGTGTGTGTAGTTTTCTGTAGGTATGTCACTGGCCAGCCTATACCTGTTTGTGGAGTGCGTGAAAGCATATCATTCCAAACACGAGGTACAGTAGTCTATATATATATATATATTTACACACACAGGTAACTGCCAAAATAATGGAAAACACCAACATAAAGTGGTTTAATAGGGCGTTGGGGCACCACGAGCCAGAACAGCTTTAATGCACCTTGTCATAGATTCTACAAGTGTCTAGAAGTCTATTGGAGTGATGCGAGACCATTCTTTCACAATAAATTCCATCATTTGGTGTTTTGTCGATGGAAAACGCTGTCTCAGGAGCTGCTTCAGAATCTCACATAAGTGTTCAATTGGGTTGAGATCTGGTGACTGAGACAGCAATGGCATATGGTTTTACATCGATCGTTTTCATGCTCATCAAACCGTTCAGTACTCATACCCTTTGGATGGCAGCATATCATCCTTTTTTATTCTTTTTAACCTTTATTTAACCTTTTTTAACCTTTATTTAATATTTTTTTATACCTTTTTTAACCTTTATTGAACCTTTTTTAACCTTTATTTAACCTTTTTTTACTTTTATTTAACTAGGCAAGTCAGTTAAGAACACATTCTTATTTACAATGACGGCCTACTTGTAAAGCCCCGCTGGTCAAACCCTCCCCTAACCCAGACAACGCTGGGCCAATGGGACTCCCGATCACGGCCGGTTATGATACAGCCTGGGATCGAACCCGGGTCTGTAGTGATCCCCCTTAGACCGCTGCACCACTCGGGAGCCAGAGCCATGGGGAAGTAGCCATGGTAGCCAAAATCATTTTCATACTGTACATGACCCAAAGCATGATGGGATATGAATTGCTTAATGAATGCAGGAACCACACCTGTGTGGAAGCACCTGCTTTTAATATACTCCGTGTCCCTCATTTACTCAGGGGTTTCCATTCGTTTTGGCAGTTACCTGTTTATATCTTCATTTTCTAATTCAACCTTGAGACAATGTTTGTTTGCTGTTCTGGTGAAAAGATATTTGAGAAGTTATTGTATGATGGTGCAATGCATCTGATTCTTGATAATTCAATGTCAATATCTGTCCATTTCAAATTTCCAAGCTGATTATAGGTTTCAGCTGTGACTATAACACTGAATGTTAACTTGATTCATTTCAAGATGGAGGAGTTAACCAGAGAGGAACATCTAGCGATGATGCCTCTGAGTGGAGCGAAACAAAAAGATCTAGAAACGATATACAACATACAGACTAACGTAAGTCACCTTCATTTAATGCTTCTTATGGTCTCTGCTTGTGCCAATTCAATGTGCCGATTCAATGTGCCAATTCAATGTGCCGATTCAATGTGCCAATTCAATGTGCCAATTCAAATTCCCAGAGTGACAATTCAATGTATGTGTGTCTTTAGGGACGGTTTTCCATATTATGTAAACCAAGGCCTGGACTAAAAACACTTTCATGGGAGATTTCTCCAGGGAGGTTTCTCCAGGGAGGTTTCTCCAGGGAGGTTTCTCCAGGGAGGTTTCCCCAGGGAGGTTTCTCCAGGGAGGTTTCCCCATGGAGGTTTCTCCAGGGAGGTTTCTCCAGGCCTTAACTATATTTGGTAATTGTTTGCCTAATTGTTTTTAAAATGCCTGTTGTTCTGTTTCCTTCACTTTCAGTTCAAATGCTGTGGGCTCGTACAAGGCTACCAAGACTGGGGCACAGACATCCCCCTCTCCTGTCTCTGTTCTGATGAGGACTCAACAGACTTTAAATGTGTGAGTCTGCTGTGAGAAATAAGTTAACTTGTTGTTGTTGTTGTTGTTGTTGTTGTTGTTGTTGTTGTTGTTGTTATGTGTGATGAGGAGGATCTGATTCAGTGTGTCAGTCTGTTAAATAAGTTAACTTGTTGTTGTTGTTATGTGTGTGATGAGGAGGATCTGATTCATTGTGTCAGTCTGTTAAATAAGTTAACTTGATGATGATGTTGTTGTTGTGTGATGAGGAGGATGGGTTTCATTGTGTCAGTCTGTTAAATAAGTTAACTTGTTGCTGTTGTTGTGTGTGTGATGAGGAGGATCTGATTCAGTGTGTCAGTCTGTTAAATAAATGTGTTATGTCTTTTGGTAAAGAGCAATACATGTTTTATTCTATTATCTTTCAAATGTGTTTTTAAAACAAAATAAAAAAGAGACGATAAGGACAGTGACAAGACGACCATAAATAAACTGAGGAAGATGTACATGACAATACTCTAAAAGACCAACAAATACCATAGAACACATTTGGACCAGACACATAATGGATGCCATGCTGCAGCCTAGTAATAAATCATGCAGCTAAAGTAAAGCACTGTTTAAACCATGTCACATTCTATTTCAGGTTGCTCCTGGTAACAAGACAAGATTTGTTATTCACTATCCCAACAGTAATATGTCTGAGGATGATGACCACAAGGGATTAATGGATGAACACATTCTGGTATATGAAAAGGTAAAAACAAGTCATTCCACTACACCAGGGATGGGCAACTGGCGGCCATTTTGAAGGTCCTCAGATCAACTAGCCCATGTCAGATAATATTTTTTAGATTGCTAAATTAGGTTAGCAGACAGTTAACTAAACGTTATCATGGTCAAATTACTAACCCATGTGGTTCCTCAGTCTCACTATGATGTCATTAAAAACGGCATACATTTCTCAACACCCCATGGCAAAATGTGTAGAATTGCAGCGAACTTGCTTTAAAACGGCAACATTTTCTCTACACCCCAAGTTAAAATGCGTAGAATTACACCATGTTTTAAATGTATCTGCTGTCAAGAGGGTGCAACTAAACTGTTTTGCTCGTAATTTTGCTCAAAATGTTTTGCTGGCAGCTGTGTATCCACTAGAATGTCATAATGCTAGTTGGCTCCATAGAGATGACTTGTACAGTACTCATAGATACAATAAACCGATGTTTGTTTAAGTTCTAATATAATACAGAGCTGTATACTCTTGTTTTTCACACAAAATGACAAACTCTTAATTGTCCATTTTCAGCCATGTCTTCCCATCCTGATCTCTGTCGAGAGCAATGCAATCAGCCTGGGAATAGGAATATTAGTAGCACTGACAGCATTATGGGTATGTATTTCTGTACTATTTAACTAGGGCCGAGCCTTGCCATTCTGCCTCCATAGGCAAGACCAAAAAATACCAACCCCGCAAAACTAGAATAGTCCCATAAGCAAAATGACATCTAAAAGACAGATGAATGAAAATGTGTATTTTCCAGATGTTAAAATCATGCACATTGTTGGTTCTGAATGAAAGTTGAGAATAAGTCATTTATAGACATCTATGTTTGGGCCAAATCAAGGCTGGTCCAGACCGGACAAAATCTGAACCAAACATGATTGGTTCAGATTTGGTCCGGACCAAAACAAATGTCTGTTGGAAATCAAGGCCGGTCCTGAACTGACGCAAAAAAACGTCTTCCAAAAGGTGTCACCTGAAGCCTGCAGTTTGGTCTGAAATGGAACGTTCTGAATGCCCATCTACAGTGCATTCAGAAAGTATTCAGACCCCTAAACTTTTTCCCCCCAAAATTACGTTACAGCATTATTCTAAAATGGATTAAATAAAAAAAGAAATCCTCATCAATCTACACACAATACCCCAGAAAACATTTTTATTTTTTATTTTAGCAAATGTATTAAAATAAAAACCGAAATACCTTATTTACATAACTATTCAGACCTCTTGCTTTAAGACTCAAAATTGAGCTCAAGTGCATGCTGTTTCCATTGATCATCCTTGATATGTTTCTATCTGTGGTAAATTCAATTGATTGGACATGATTAAGAAAGGCTGTCTATATAATGTCGAGGCACAGATCTGGTCCATTCAAGGTCCCCAAGGACACAATGGCGTTCATCATTCTTAAATGGAAGAAGTGTGGAACCACCAAGACTCTTCCTAGAGCCGCCCGGCCAAACTGAGTAATTGGGGAAGAAGGACTTAGGTCAGGGAAGTGACCAAGAACACAATGGTCACTCTGACAGACCTACAGAGTCCCTCTGTGGAAATGGGAGAACCTTCCAGAAGGATAACCATCTGCAGCACTCCACCAATCAGGCCTTTATGATCGAGTGGCCAGACTTCCATTTGGAGTTTGCCAAAAGGCATCTAAAGGACTCTTACCATGAGAAACAAGATTATCTGGTCTGATGAAATCAAGATTGAACTCTATGGCCTGAATGCCAAGCATCACGTCTGGAGGAAACCTGGCATCATCCCTCCGGTGAAGCATGGCAGTGGCAGCATCATGCTGTGGGGATGTTTTTCAGTGGCAGGGACTGAGAGACTAGTCAGGATCGAGGGAAACATTTACATTTTACATTTAAGTCATTTAGCAGACGCTCTTATCCAGAGCGACTTACAAATTGGTCCATTCACCTTATGACATCCAGTGGAACAGTCACTTTACAATAGTGCATCTAAATCTTAAAGGGGGGGGGTGAGAGGGAATATTTATCCTATCCTAGGTATTCCTTAAAGAGGTGGGGTTTCAGGTGTCTCCGGAAGGTGGTGATTGACTCCGCTGTCCTGGCGTCGTGAGGGAGTTTGTTCCACCATTGGGGGGCCAGAGCAGCGAACAGTTTTGACTGGGCTGAGCGGGAGCTGTACTTCCTCAGTGGTAGGGAGGCGAGCAGGCCAGAGGTGGATGAACGCAGTGCCCTTGTTTGGGTGTAGGGCCTGATCAGAGCCTGGAGGTACTGAGGTGCCGTTCCCCTCACAGCTCCGTAGGCAAGCACCATGGTCTTGTAGCGGATGCGAGCTTCAACTGGAAGCCAGTGGAGAGAACGGAGGAGCGGGGTGACGTGAGAGAACTTGGGAAGGTTGAACACCAGACGGGCTGCGGCGTTCTGGATGAGTTGAAGGGTTTAATGGCACAGGCAGGGAGCCCAGCCAACAGCGAGTTGCAGTAATCCAGACGGGAGATGACAAGTGCCTGGATTAGGACCTGCGCCGCTTCCTGTGTGAGGCAGGGTCGTACTCTGCGGATGTTGTAGAGCATGAACCTACAGGAACGGGCCACCGCCTTGATGTTGGTTGAGAACGACAGGGTGTTGTCCAGGATCACACCAAGGTTCTTAGCGCTCTGGGAGGAGGACACAATGGAGTTGTCAACCGTGATGGCGAGATCATGGAACGGGCAGTCCTTCCCCGGGAGGAAGAGCAGCTCCGTCTTGCCGAGGTTCAGCTTGAGGTGGTGATCCGTCATCCACACTGATATGTCTGCCAGACATGCAGAGATGCGATTCGCCACCTGGTCATCAGAAGGGGGAAAGGAGAAGATTAGTTGTGTGTCGTCTGCATAGCAATGATAGGAGAGACCATGTGAGGTTATGACAGAGCCAAGTGACTTGGTGTATAGCGAGAATAGGAGAGGGCCTAGAACAGAGCCCTGGGGGACACCAGTGAAAGATGAACGGAGCAAAGTACAGAGGGATCCTTGATGAAAATCTGCTCCAGAGCCCTCAGGATCTCAGACTGGGGCCAAGGTTCAGCTTCCAACAGGACAACGAGCCTAAGCACACAGCCAAGACAACGCAGGAGTGGCTTTGGGACAAGTCTCTGAATGTCCTCGAGTGGCCCAGCCAGAGCCCAGACATTAACCCGATCTAACATCTCTGGAGAGGCCGGAAAATAGCTGTGCAGCGCTATCCAACCTGACAGAGCTTGAGAGGATCTGCAGAGAAGAATGGGAGAAACTCCCCAAATATTGTAGTGTTATATCCAAGAAGACTTGAGACTGTAATTACTGCCAAAGGTGCTTCAACAAAGTACTGAGTAAAGGGTCTGGATACCTATGGAAATGTGTTCATTCAGTTTTTAAAAATTTAAATTAAGAACATTTTCCCCCCAAAAATGATGCCTTGTTTTTATGGGATATTGTGTGTAGATTGATGAGGGGAAAAAAAAACAATTTAATCAATTTTTTGAAGAAGGCTGTAACATAACATTTTGAAAAAGTCAAAGGGTCTGAATCCTCTCTGAATGCACCGTATGTGGTAAGCCTACCGTTTTGTAAAACGCATAAAAACGACATTACATTACATTTACATTTAAGTCATTTAGCAGACACTCTTATCCAGAGCGACTTACAAATCAGAACAGGACCAAAGAAAAGACATGTAAAATATGTGGTCTCGGGCTTACTGGGGTGTGGGGTGTAGCTTACCATGTTGCCCACAATGGAATGGTATGAACGCCCATCCATGTGGTAGGCCCATCCATGTGGTAGGCCCATCCATGTGGTAGGCCCACCCATGTGGTAGGCCCACTCATGTGTTAGGCCCATCCATGTGGTAGGCCCATCCATGTGGTAGGCCCATCCATGTGGTAGGCCCATCCATGTGGTAGGCCCACCCATGTGGTAGGCCCACCCATGTGGTAGGCCCACCCATGTGGTAGGCCCACCTTTGGAAAACAGGCCGTTACATTGGCTTTATTAGTCCTGATTCCTGTGACTAATCAATTTGGCAATTTAAGCTCTAAATATCAGCTACCCAACTTTATCAGGAATTCTCAGGAGCCTATTTGCAATGTTTTTACATTGTAAATATTTTATTTGTCATTGTGATCAGCTTGTCAAAACTGGACAGATACCAACTTGAAACCACTGATCATGACAACGGGATGAAACTCCTGGACAACAGCTGTGATTATTCATTTCACTTTGACCTGTCCTGTTTTTAGGACATGTTTGTTTGTTATAATGACAGCTAATGTTCTATTTGATTGACCTCCGTTTAGGTCAGGCTATTTGATTGACCTCTGTTTAGGTTAGGCTATTTGATTGACCTCCGTTTAGGTTAGGCTATTTGATTGACCTCCGTTTAGGTCAGGCTATTTGATTGACCTCCGTTTAGGTCAGGCTATTTGATTGACCTCCGTTTAGGTTAGGCTATTTGATTGACCTCCGTTTAGGTCAGGCTATTTGATTGACCTCTGTTTAGGTTAGGCTATTTGATTGACCTCCATTTAGGTTAGGCTATTTGATTGACCTCCGTTTAGGTCAGGCTATTTGATTGACCTCCGTTTAGGTTAGGCTATTTGATTGACCTCCGTTTAGGTCAGGCTATTTGATTGACCTCCGTTTAGGTCAGGCTATTTGATTGACCTCCGTTTAGGTCAGGCTATTTGATTGACCTCCGTTTAGGTCAGGCTATTTGATTGACCTCCGTTTAGGTCAGGCTATTTGATTGACCTCCGTTTAGGTCAGGCTATTTGATTGGAGAAAGCTGCATGATGTAAAAAAGTGTCAGGCTCATTGATTGACCTCCAGCCTTTAGGTCAGGCTACTTTGATTGACCTCCGTTTAAATCAGGCTATTTGATTGACCTCCGTTTTTCAGGCTATTTGATTGACCTCCGTTCAGAGATCAGGCTCTCCAATTGACCCTGGGGGAAGGACAAGCAAATCATTTAGCACCTTTGTTTAGGTCAGGCTATTTGATTGACCTCCGTTAAAAAGCCCATATGCCACTGGTTGAGAGATTGTTTTGGGGCAGAATTATGTGAGGTTCTATGTGTTGTTGTTGGTGGGTCTTAGCAGTTTAGCTCAGAAAATGCCGCCCTCGTCAATCAGTGGGCCGGCCGTGTATTTAACCTTTCCATGGTTGCAGTCAATTACATTTTATTCAATTCAGTCAATTGAAATTCAATGCACAAATTGAAAATTGTCCATAGTTTTTTTATGTTGGATTTTTCAATTCAGGAAGTGAATTTCAATTGACTCGACCTGAATTTAAAACTTAATTGAACCAAATGCTGTTCCATACTCTTTTTTTACCATAGGAGTTGAGTGTAGGTCTATTAGATCCATTATCTATTACACCCCAACGCTGTACTATAGTGATTTTTACCATAGGAGTTGAGTGTAGGTCTATTAGATCCATTATCTATTACACCCCAACGCTGTACTATAGTGATTTTTACCATAGGAGTTGAGTGTAGGTCTATTAGATCCATTATCTATTACACCCCAACGCTGTACTATAGTGATTTTTACCATAGGAGTTGAGTGTAGGTCTATTAGATCCATTATCTATTACACCCCAACGCTGTACTATAGTGATTTTTACCATAGGAGTTGAGTGTAGGTCTATTAGATCCATTATCTATTACACCCCAACGCTGTACTATAGTGATTTTTACCATAGGAGTTGAGTGTAGGTCTATTAGATCCATTATCTATTACACCCCAACGCTGTACTATAGTGATTTTTACCATAGGAGTTGAGTGTAGGTCTATTAGATCCATTATCTATTACACCCCAACGCTGTACTATAGTGATTTTTACCATAGGAGTTGAGTGTAGGTCTATTAGATCCATTATCTATTACACCCCAACGCTGTACTATAGTGATTTTTACCATAGGAGTTGAGTGTAGGTCTATTAGATCCATTATCTATTACACCCCAACGCTGTACTATAGTGATTTTTACCATAGGAGTTGAGTGTAGGTCTATTAGATCCATTATCTATTACACCCCAACGCTGTACTATAGTGATTTTACCATAGGAGTTGAGTGTAGGTCTATTAGATCCATTATCTATTACACCCCAACGCTGTACTATAGTGATTTTTACCATAGGAGTTGAGTGTAGGTCTATTAGATCCATTATCTATTACACCCCAACGCTGTACTATAGTGATTTTTACCATAGGAGTTGAGTGTAGGTCTATTAGATCCATTATCTATTACACCCCAACGCTGTACTATAGTGATTTTTACCATAGGAGTTGAGTGTAGGCCTATTAGATCGAACCATCATCTATCACACTCAGCATCTGGTCACCTGCTCCGTCAATCCTGACTGAACCGTTACTGTGTGTCTGGTCCTCAGGATGTTGGAGTTGTCCTGGCCATCACAATACTCTGCCAGATGAGAAGAAAGGTTGATGTGCCACCTGTGATCTTCACCTCTCAACCACCTCAATACAGGGAGCTGTGTGACACAGCAGAGAGTGTCTGAAATGAAATGGTCCTCTTGTGAAGGAGACTCAATGCACTAGTCTGAGTGCCAGTCTGTTTGTGCCATCATGACAACTCCTGTCACTCATTTGTGTCAAGCCAAACATGACAATGGGTGACAAAGAGTTGACTTGGCAATGACAGCAATGGAGTTGTCATTGGCCAGACCACAAACAGATCTGGGATCAGCTTAGCAATGCATCCATATTATGTACATACTCATAACACACATGAAAGGACAACTCAGGACATTATTAGACATTAGACATCTCTACTGTGTTGTCCAAAGTATTACTGTTCAACTGATTATCCATCTGACTGCCAGCAAGAGTCTTCTTATTGGCTGTCAAAGGTTCTGTAAAACCTGTGGTTTGTTTTTCTGTTGTAAATCATTGGTAACCATTTAACCATTGAAGTGCCTCAGTGTTGGTTATAGTGTCTTGAATAAAGGGACAAGCATCTTTTAACATTATGTTCCTTTTATTCGACAACCAACATCTCTTAAAAATATTCCTCTTCCTCCTGTTCTCGCCTCTCATCCTCCTCTCTTCCTCTTCCTCCTATTCTCTCCTCTCATCCTCCTCTCTCTTCCTCTTTTCCTCCTGTTCTCTCCTCTCATCCTCCTCTCTCTTCCTCTTCCTCCTGTTCTCTCCTCTCATCCTCCTCTCTCTTCCTCTTTTCCTCCTGTTCTCTCCTCTCATCCTCCTCTCTTCCTCTTCCTCCTGTTCTCTCCTCTCATCCTCCTCTTTCTTCCTCTTCCTCCTATTCTCTCCTCTCATCCTCCTCTCTCTTCCTCTTCCTCCTGTTCTCTCCTCTCATCCTCCTCTCTCTTCCTCTTCCTCCTGTTCTCTCCTCTCATCCTCCTCTCTCTTCCTCTTCCTCCTGTTCTCTCCTCTCATCCTTCTCTCTTCCTCTTTTCATCCTTTTCTCTCCTCTCATCCTCCTCTCTCTTCCTCTTCCTCCTGTTCTCTCCTCTCATCCTCCTCTCTTCCTCTTTTCCTCCTATTCTCTCCTCTCATCCTCCTCTCTCTTCCTCTTCTTCCTGTTCTCTCCTCTCATCCTCCCCTCTTCCTCTTCCTCCTATTCTCTCCTCTCATCCTCCTCTCTCTTCCTCTTTTCTTCCTGTTCTCTCCTCTCATCCTCCTCTCTCTTCCTCTTCCTCCTGTTCTCTCCTCTCATCCTCCTCTCTCTTCCTCTTCCTCCTGTTCTCTCCTCTCATCCTCCTCTCTCTTCCTCTTTTCTTCCTGTTCTCTCCTCTCATCCTCCTCTCTCTTCCACTTCCTCCTGTTCTCTCCTCTCATCCTCCTCTCTCTTCCTCTTCCTCCTGTTCTCTCCTCTCATCCTCCTCTCTCTTCCTCTTTTCTTCCTGTTCTCTCCTCTCATCCTCCTCTCTCTTCCTCTTCCTCCTGTTCTCTCCTCTCATCCTCCTCTCTTCCTCTTTTCTTCCTGTTCTCTCCTCTCATCCTCCTCTCTCTTTCTCTTTTCTTCCTGTTCTCTCCTCTCATCCTCCTCTCTCTTCCTCTTCCTCCTGTTCTCTCCTCTCATCCTCCTCTCTCTTCCTCTTCCTCCTGTTCTCTCCTCTCATCCTCCTCTCTCTTCCTCTTCCTCCTGTTCTCTCCTCTCATCCTCCTCTCTCTTCCTCTTCCTCCTGTTCTCTCCTCTCATCCTCCTCTCTCTTTCTCTTTTCTTCCTGTTCTCTCCTCTCATCCTCCTCTCTCTTCCTCTTCCTCCTGTTCTCTCCTCTCATCCTCCTCTCTCTTCCTCTTCCTCCTGTTCTCTCCTCTCATCCTCCTCTCTCTTCCTCTTCCTCCTGTTCTCTCCTCTCATCCTCCTCTCTCTTCCTCTTCCTCCTGTTCTCTCCTCTCATCCTCCTCTCTCTTTCTCTTTTCTTCCTGTTCTCTCCTCTCATCCTCCTCTCTCTTCCTCTTCCTCCTGTTCTCTCCTCTCATCCTCCTCTCTCTTCCTCTTCCTCCTGTTCTCTCCTCTCATCCTCCTCTCTCTTCCTCTTCCTCCTGTTCTCTCCTCTCATCCTCCTCTCTTCCTCTTTTCTTCCTGTTCTCTCCTCTCATCCTCCTCTCTCTTTCTCTTTTCTTCCTGTTCTCTCCTCTCTCTTCCTCTTTTCCTCCTGTTCTCTCCTCTCATCCTCCTCTCTTTTCTTCTTCCTGTTCTCTCCTCTCATCCTCTCCTCCTCCTGTCTTTCACACTCTCTCAGCTCTTCCTCTCTCCTCTTCTGTTCTGCCTTCTCTGTCTTTGTCTCTGCTTCCTTTCTCTTCCTCTCCTCCTTCTCTTGTTTCTTCAACTTGTCTTTCTCTTTCTTCCAACTGAATACAGTCTGACACAGGGGGAAAAGTTGATTAAAACAATGAATACGTAATGAAGGACTCTAAACGGTATGATATTAAACCAGTGGTTGTAGCCCGGGTACCAGTCTGTTTAGCTATCATTCCACTCCTTGTCACTCCTTGTGAGGCTAAACATTTGGCATGTGACACAGAGTACAAGGGGTGGAATGTTAACTCAACAGACTGGCACCCAGGCTACTGTAGTACATACTCACAATATCATTTTACGTTCATTCAATAAACTACTTTGTTCTATTTGACTGTGTGGCAGAAGTTTCCTTGGCAACGTGCTGCGATGCTGTGGTTCCATTGTCATGGCTCCCCAAATGACCTGCATTGCACTGTAAAATCCCAGGAGGGCAGTAGATATTAACTCATCAAGTTAGTTAGATGCACACATCCTAGAGAGAGGGGCCTAGCCTGTTCCCAGATCTGTTTGTGTTATCATGTGTTTGGCATGACAAGCAGAGGCATGATGGCACAAACAGACTGGTTCCCAGGCTAAGAAGGGCCCCTGATATTTCCTGATGGTCCTCCAGCTATAGCTGGTACTCCAGCGTATCTCTCTCTTTAGCTGTTCCACTCTAACCAAAGATTCTTCTGGTTAACTCTGTTATCCTCTAAATCTATCATCTCCTTTTCCTCCTGGTTATCTCTGTGCATGTTTTTTTGTCTCTCTCCTTCTCCAGCTCCAGCTCTACCTTCTCCTTCTTCTCAGCTCTCTCCATCTCCACATGCACTGTTTCTCTCTCTCTTCCTTCCCTTCTGCTCTCTCCATCTCCACATGCACTGTTTCTCTCTCTCCTCCTTCTTCTCAGCTCTCTCCTTCTCAGCTCTCTCCATCTCCACATGCACTGTTTCTCTCTCTCTTCCTTCCCTTCAGCTCTCTCCATCTCCACATGCACTGTTTCTCTCTCTCTCTCTTCCTTCCCTTCTGCTCTCTCCATCTCCACATGCACTGTTTCTCTCTCTCTCTCTTCCTTCCCTTCTGCTCTCTCCATCTCCACATGCACTGTTTCTCTCTCTCTTCCTTCCCTTCTGCTCTCTCCATCTCCACATGCACTGTTTCTCTCTCTCTCTCTTCCTTCCCTTCTGCTCTCTCCATCTCCACATGCACTGTTTCTCTCTCTCTCTTCCTTCCCTTCTGCTCTCTCCATCTCCACATGCACTGTTTCTCTCTCTCTCTCTTCCTTCCCTTCTGCTCTCTCCATCTCCACATGCACTGTTTCTCTCTCTCTCTTCCTTCCCTTCTGCTCTCTCCATCTCCACATGCACTGTTTCTCTCTCTCTTCCTTCCCTTCTGCTCTCTCCATCTCCACATGCACTGTTTCTCTCTCTCTCTCTTCCTTCCCTTCTGCTCTCTCCATCTCCACATGCACTGTTTCTCTCTCTCTCTTCCTTCCCTTCTGCTCTCTCCATCTCCACATGCACTGTTTCTCTCTCTCTTCCTTCCCTTCTGCTCTCTCCATCTCCACATGCACTGTTTCTCTCTCTCTCTCTTCCTTCCCTTCTGCTCTCTCCATCTCCACATGCACTGTTTCTCTCTCTCTCTCTTCCTTCCCTTCTGCTCTCTCCATCTCCACATGCACTGTTTCTCTCTCTCTCTCTTCCTTCCCTTCTGCTCTCTCCATCTCCACATGCACTGTTTCTCTCTCTCTTCCTTCCCTTCTGCTCTCTCCATCTCCACATGCACTGTTTCTCTCTCTCTCTCTTCCTTCCCTTCTGCTCTCTCCATCTCCACATGCACTGTTTCTCTCTCTCTCTCTTCCTTCCCTTCTGCTCTCTCCATCTCCACATGCACTGTTTCTCTCTCTCTCTTCCTTCCCTTCTGCTCTCTCCATCTCCACATGCACTGTTTCTCTCTCTCTCTCTTCCTTCCCTTCTGCTCTCTCCATCTCCACATGCACTGTTTCTCTCTCTCTCTTCCTTCCCTTCTGCTCTCTCCATCTCCACATGCACTGTTTCTCTCTCTCTCTCTTCCTTCCCTTCTGCTCTCTCCATCTCCACATGCACTGTTTCTCTCTCTCTCTCTTCCTTCCCTTCTGCTCTCTCCATCTCCACATGCACTGTTTCTCTCTCTCTCTCTTCCTTCCCTTCTCTGCTCTCTCCATCTCCACATGCACTGTTTCTCTCTCTCTTCCTTCCCTTCTCTGCTCTCTCCATCTCCACATGCACTGTTTCTCTCTCTCTTCCTTCCCTTCTCAGCTCTCTCCATCTCCACATGCACTGTTTCTCTCTCTCTTCCTTCCCTTCTCAGCTCTCTCCATCTCCACATGCACTGTTTCTCTCTCTCTTCCTTCCCTTCTCAGCTCTCTCCATCTCCACATGCACCTTTTCTCTCCATCTTAATTAGATGCCCTTCCAACTCCCCATCTTGCTTCAAATGTACCTTCTTCTCTCTGTCTCTCTGTCTCTCAGACTGCCTTATCTCTGCACTCCATTCTTCCTTTTCTCTTCCTGATTCTCTCAGTCTCTTTATGTATCACAGATCTGATTGGATCACACTCCCTCGCTGCTTCTCTTGCCTGGTCTACTGCCAGCTCCAGCCTTTCTTTCTCATCCAGTCCCCCCGTATTTATTCTCCTCTTCATCCATCTGTTCTTCCTTCTTCTGAAAGTCATTTTCTTCTACTTTTATGTTTTCTTTCATTTTATTTTGTTGTTTTCTTTTTCCCCGAAACTCTTTCCTTTTCTCCCCCTGGAGATCAACACTCGTCATCTCGTACTCTCTGTCACTGTCCCCAAGACTCTGCAATGGTAGCCAAGCCATTGCTCCACCAATCCACAAGCCGGAGTTATGTTGTGGTGGAGAATGTTTTGATTGAAGTGGTCTGGAAGATGCTAGTCATTTGCATAGAATGTTTAATTCAAAACAACTGCTTTACAGTTCTGAGTTCCAACATTGAATAGAATGTGAGGCAGAGTTTCCATAAATACTGAAAGTTGTTTTTCTCACAGTTAAAGACAATAATAATAACAGGATATATAATTATAATAAATCAAAACGGTATTTCTGTTTTAGTATCTATTTTGGTATCTATTTAATTTGGAAAGTGTTTAAACGAAATATTTTTAACAGATTGTATCCAGGTTTTGAGAGCAATGTCAATGAGAACTGAAACACTACATTTCCCACAATACCACAGGTGGGAGCTCACGTGACGATTAGCAGTTAGGGCGGGATTACATTGGTAGAAAGAGACGGAAAAACCTAATGAGGGCGGGAAGGCAACAGGTGGATGGAGGAAGAGAAAGTAACATACTCTAACAAAGACAATCTGGAGGAGAAAGAAGGCAGCTCTTTTGACAGTGTAAAAGTGACTCAATGTGTTTCTTATTCTGTGTGGAAGAGAAGTGTTTACTACTGGCTGTTCAGTGCACTCTGTTGCCGTTGGAGATGAACTGGGGCAACACCTGAGAGGAGGCTGGTCGGGAGCAGAAAGGGAATGCTTTCTCTCTGGAGAATTGAGCTGCTGTTATCCTCACCTGGTGGATGTACGGGGGGGAGAGAGGCCTGATTGGAGGGAACATTCTGGGCCTGACTGAAAGACCTGTGCTTCGTTCTCAGCTTTGAGGTGGTTATATGGCCAGAAGGAAATCCTGTATCAAACCTGATCAACTAAAGAATCTTCACGATGCAAAAGCCAACTGGAGGAGTGGAGCAGCAGGACGAATCCTTTGATTTCCTGTTTAAGATCATCCTGATTGGAGATTCTAACGTGGGCAAGACCTGCGTGGTCCAGAGCTTCAAGTCGGGACAGTTCTCAGAGAGGCAACAGAACACCATAGGAGTGGACTTCACCGTGCGGACAGTGGACATCGAGGGCAAGAAAATTAAGGTAAGGAAGTCAGCCTCAAACCTTTAGGAGAAATGGTGCTTTATAGAACTAAAAGGGTTCAGTGAAAGTCAGCCTAAACCTAACCCTACAGTCACTGTCACTCCAGCAAGCTGTTGCATAGCAACAGAGCTGCAGTTGGTAGTTTGTTGATAGTTTGAACATCTACAACACATCTTCTGTTGTTGACTATACACATAACGTATAACTGAAATGTCAAGGTGTTGCATAGCAACAGAGCTGCAGTTGGTAGTTTGTTGATAGTTTGAACATCTACAACACATCTTCTGTTGTTGACTATACACATAACGTATAACTGAAATGTCAAGGTGTTGCCTGCTGATCAGATTAGTTGCTGTCTGAATACTTCAGTTTGGAGGCCATTGGGGTGGTTGGTGTAAAACACAGCTGTTGTCTTGTGATACTGTCAAGAAGGCTTTGCAGGCCTTAATTAGGTTGACACTTAATACAAGTTGGACCGGCATTTCATGAGGGACTCGCCTTTCTGGTTCTCCTACAACACATCAGTCATTCCTCTTTCTCTTCCCTGACCAAAAACATCAGTATTTGTTTTTAAACTTCAATGAGAAAAGTGAGAGTAAACCTTAAGTACCTATTGAGGTCAAACTAGTGTATGCTTGAATAGGAAACTTCTATGAGGGGCTGGCTACACTCATCATTTTCTAGATTCTAGAACCTTAAAGGCTTTTTGGTTGCAGGTAGAATGCTTTTGTGTTCCATGTAGAACCCTTTCTACAAACGGTTCTAACTGGAATCAAAAAGGGTTCTCCTATGGGTCAGCCGAGGAACTCTTTTGGAACTCTTTTTTTTGTAAGAGTGTAGGTTTAAATACTTTAGAGCTACTTTAGGTTGAAATGATTTTGTAGCTGGAGGGCCCCTCCCTCCTTCCTCTACCAACAGCTGCTAACTGTATTGTTCCCCAAACCTGCCAGACAAGAGAGGCGATAGGAAGGTATTTATGGTGCGGCCTCTTCCTCTTACCAACCACTCTTAGAAAAAAGGGTCACAAAAGTATTCTTCCACTGTCCCCGTAGGAGAACTCTTTTTGGTTCCATGTAGAACCCTCTGTGGAAAGAACCAAATAGGGTTCTATGGGGACAGCCAAATAACCATTTTCGGTTGTAGATAGAACCTTTTTGTTTAAGAGGTATAGTAACATTATTACTAGAGGGGCCTACTGAGTGTCATATACCTCCTTCATTCTAGAATGGGTTCTATTTCATTCTGTGTTACTGACCGTATCCTCAACCAACTGACCTTTGACACAGGAAGGAAGGAAGAGCAGGCAAGTGGATGGCTTCAGAATGTATCTTAGTCTGGGGCTCTGTCCCAGAGCGCACCCTATTCCTTATCTAGTGCACTACTTTTGACCAGGGCCCATGTCTCTGGTCGAAAGTAGTGCACTATATAGGGAATAGGGTGCCATTTGGTTTATAGCCACTCTGTGTGAATAGGGCCTTGTTGCCTCAACTGACCGCACATCAGAACGTATGCAAATCATGCATGATGACAACACTAGACCATTGTTGCTATCCCTGTACCACACACATAACTCCGTGACAACTGCAACCACACAAAGAGACAGAGATCAATGCAAACAGCATTTGAGACTGCTTGTACTATTTACTGACAGGAACATGGATATTATTCTGCTGTTAAGAGTTCTATTTACTGACAGGAAATGGATATTATTTAACTGTAGAGTTCTATTTACTGACAGGAAATGGATATTATTTACATTTTACATTTAAGTCATTTAGCAGACGCTCTTATCCAGAGCGACTTACAAATTGGTGCATTCACCTTATGACATTTAACTGTATAGAGTTATATTTACTGACAGGAAATGGATATTATTTAACTGTAAAGAGTTGTATTTACTGACAGGAACATGGATATTATTCTGCTGTAAAGAGTTCGATTTAGTTTCTTTAGTCACTTTGCATGACAACGGCAGTGCTCTTGCTCCAGGCAGTGCTCTTGCTCCAGGCAGTGCTCTTGCTCCAGGCAGTGCTCTTGCTCCAGGCAGTGCTCTTGCTCCAGGCAGTGCTCTTGCTCCAGGCAGTGCTCTTGCTCCAGGCAGTGCTCTTGCTCCAGGCAGTGCTCTTGCTCCAGGCAGTGCTCTTGCTCCAGGCAGTGCTCTTGCTCCAGGCAGTGCTCTTGCTCCAGGCAGTGCTCTTCTCCAGGCAGGGCTCTTTCTCCAGGCAGGGCTCTTTCTCCAGGCAGGGCTCTTTCTCCAGGCAGGGCTCTTTCTCCAGGCAGGGCTCTTGCTCCAGGCAGGGCTCTTGCTCCAGCTCTTGCTCCAGGCAGGGCTCTTGCTCCAGGCAGAAATGGAGTTGCAGGGTGTTTTGCTTCCCACCCTATAGAGGTGTGTCATTGTTAAACACAGGAACCAGTGGAAATCCCCTGTACATCACTGCACACATACTGTATATAAGCTCTCCCTCCCAAAGCCAGTGGCAGAGACATGTTTACTGCATTAGAACTACAGCACATACGAATCAAAACAGATCATCCCTACAGTAGCTTTTGGAAGCATATAAAAAACAACATGTTCTCCTGTGCTTGTGTACATGTTGTGTGGATGATTAGGAGATGAAAGGATTTAACAGGGGTTTTAGAGGAAGACAAAGATACATTCTGTGAGGAGAGTGATAAAGAAACCAAATGCAGGGTAAGACCAGGTGAGCATGGGAGTTTAGGAACTCTGGTGTCAGGTGTGTCAGGTTGCTATGGCAGTTGTTGCTATGCTAACATGAAGAGAGGAGCAGATCAGGCGGAGGCTGAAGGAGATACCTGAGACACACAGTGGCATATTGCAGATCAGGCGGAGGCTGAAGGAGATACCTGAGACACACAGTGACATATTGCAGATCAGGCGGAGGCTGAAGGAGATACCTGAGACACACAGTGACATATTGCAGATCAGGCGGAGGCTGAAGGAGATACCTGAGACACACAGTGGCATATTGCAGATCAGGTGGAGGCTGAAGGAGATACCTGAGACACACAGTGGCATATTGCAGATCAGGCGGAGGCTGAAGGAGATACCTGAGACACACAGTGACATATTGCAGATCAGGTGGAGGCTGAAGGAGATACCTGAGACACACAGTGGCATATTGCAGATCAGGTGGAGGCTGAAGGAGATACCTGAGACACACAGTGGCATATTGCAGATCGGAGGCTGGAGGACTGAAGGAGATACCTGAGACACACAGTGGCATATTGCAGATCAGGTGGAGGCTGAAGGAGATACCTGAGACACACAGTGACATATTGCAGATCAGGTGGAGGCTGAAGGAGATACCTGAGACACACAGTGACATATTGCAGATCAGGCGGAGGCTGAAGGAGATACCTGAGACACACAGTGGCATATTGCAGCCTTTTTTAAAATTTACAGTACATCATCATTTTGTTAAGGTGTTGCCTTCACACAGAGTTTTGTATTGTTCCTTCCAGCAGTATATTAGACTGAGATCATTGTGTTTGTATTGGTCCCTCCAGCAGTATATTAGACTGTGAGATCATTGTGTTTGTATTGGTCCCTCCAGCAGTATATTAGACTGTGAGATCATTGTGTTTGTATTGGTCCCTCCAGCAGTATATTAGACTGTGAGATCATTGTGTTTGTATTGGTCCCTCCAGGAGTATATTAGACTGTGAGATCATTGTTTGTATTGGTCCCTCCAGGAGTATATTAGACTGTGAGATCATTGTGTTTGTATTGGTCCCTCCAGCAGTATATTAGACTGTGAGATCATTGTGTTTGTATTGGTCCCTCCAGCAGTATATTAGACTGTGAGATCATTGTGTTTGTATTGGTCCCTCCAGCAGTATATTAGACTGTGAGATCATTGTGTTTGTATTGGTCCCTCCAGCAGTATATTAGACTGTGGGATCATTGTGTTTGTATTGGTCCCTCCAGCAGTATATTAGACTGTGAGATCATTGTGTTTGTATTGGTCCCTCCAGGAGTATATTAGACTGAGATCATTGTGTTTGTATTGGTCCCTCCAGCAGTATATTAGACTGTGAGATCATTGTGTTTGTATTGGTCCCTCCAGCAGTATATTAGACTGTGAGATCATTGTGTTTGTATTGGTCCCTCCAGCAGTATATTAGACTGTGAGATCATTGTGTTTGTATTGGTCCCTCCAGCAGTATATTAGACATTGTGTTTGTGCAGTATATTAGACTGTGAGATCATTGTGTTTGTATTGGTCCCTCCAGCAGTATATTAGACTGTGTGATCATTGTTTTGTATTGGTCCCTCCAGCAGTATATTAGACTGTGAGATCATTGTGTTTGTATTGGTCCCTCCAGCAGTATATTAGACTGTGGGATCATTGTTTTGTATTGGTCCCTCCAGCAGTATATTAGACTGTGAGATCATTGTGTTTGTATTGGTCCCTCCAGCAGTATATTAGACTGTGAGATCATTGTGTTTGTATTGGTCCCTCCAGCAGTATATTAGACTGTGAGATCATTGTGTTTGTATTGGTCCCTCCAGCAGTATATTAGACTGTGAGATCATTGTGTTTGTGTGTGAGATATTTATCTAATTCTGTGTGTGTCTGTGTAAAACAGATGCAGGTATGGGACACGGCTGGACAGGAGCGTTTCCGGACCATCACCCAGAGTTACTACCGCAGCGCCCACGGCGCCATGATCGCCTATGACATCACACGCCACGGAACCTTTGACTCTGTGTCCAATTGGATCAGGGAGGTGGAGCTGTACGGCGCGGCCAATGTAGTGCTCTGTCTCATTGGTGAGTGGGAGCAACAATATTTGCTGACGCTATGTGGGATGGGCCATTGTTTTGAATAGAAACTCTTGTTCTATCCTTTGTATTTCTATAATTGAGATGTAAAGATTTTAAACAAAAAAAATCTGAGCCTCTCTCAGTAAAGAGGTTCAAACCTTTAAAATTATTTAACCCCTGACCCCTTCCTATTCAAATAAAGGTCAAATCAATGTGTTTTTGACAAATCAGTTCTAAAAACAAAACTTGAAACAGCTATTTCTCTCCTTCCCAGGTAACAAGTCTGACCTGGAGTCTGAGCGTCAAGTGTTGTTCCAGGAGGCATGCTGTATGGCTGAGGAGAGAGGCATCCTGGCAGCGCTAGAGACCTCAGCTAAGGAGGCCCAGAATGTGGACGATGCCTTCATGATGATGGCCCGCGAGCTGCTGGCACGCAACGGCACCGCCGTCCGGCAACAGGCCCCTAGCAACAATGACTCGCCCCGCGTCCTGCTCCGAGCCAACTCACGACCAATCAACGGGCCAGCGGTGATCACAGACAGGAAGACGTGTTGCTGACATAGAGAGGAGGAAGGACAACAGAGGGAGTGTAAGAATGGATACCTGCGTGTGCCACTGTGTTACCTGGAAGAGGACAGAATAAGGCAGGGATCATCAACTAGATTCAGCCGCGGGACCATTTTTTTCTGGAACGGATGGTCGAGGGGCCGGGAACACAATTACAATTCATTTGTAAACCACAAATTGACCGCAAGAAGCCCAAACAGATATAGTTTGACGAAACATAATCATTTCAAACCCTGTTCACATTTGTTCACGTGTCTCTCCATTATGCGTGGGAATACATGGGAACAGATTTCTTCCATTCAAATCACGTGGAGCTGATTTCTTGGTGTTTCAACAATCTTTAATGTCCAACATTAAAAATTCCACAAAGAAATATAAATATAAATAAAACCCACCCGCGGGCCGCCACGTGACTTTAGGTACTATTGACCTATGACCTATGACCTATGTGGTGTAGCGCAGTTTCTCAACCCCCTGACCCCCCCCCCCCCACAAGGTACGAGCAATTTAATTTAAAAAATGCTAAGTAGCATCTTACAGCTGATCTTTGGCTCTTTTCCATATTCTGCTGAGAGAACATGTAGCTGTTTTAGTTCTCAGGGATACTTGAAAGACGGGACAATCTCAACTTTTTCCCATGAATGTTGGTCTTAATATTAACAAAATGTGAAATATATATTTTGATCGACCAAAGTATCAGCTATCACACCATGTAAATGAATAACTTCCTAATGACATTTTTAATAAATCATCAAATGCAACTAACTGGATTTCTGTCAACTCTGTCAGACACCATAAAAGGCATTTTAATTTACAATTATTAAGTGTTTAAAACAGCCTTGGATTGTTTAACTCTAACATTAGATTATTCAAATATGTAATACAAAACTCCAAACTTCTTTTTGTTTAGTTTTCTGGATTTAAGACCTGAAACAACATTTATAAAACTAACATCACCCCCAGGTCTAACATAGCAAATATTACAACTGTTTGACCATCTGTTGCAGAACCATTCAAACATTTTGTCTGAATACAAAAATGACAACAACAGACAAAAATGGGGTCAGAGGACAAAAATGGAGGCCTAACAGAGAGGACAGGACAAAAATGGAGCCCTAAAAAACAGTTCAGAGGACAAAAATGACAAAATGGAGGCCTAACAGAGAGGCTAACAGAGATAGGACAAAAATGGAGGCCTAACAGAGAGGACAAAAATGGAGGCCTAACAGAGAGGACAAAAATGGAGGCCTAACAGAGAGGACAAAAATGGAGGCCTAACAGAGAGGACAAAAATGGAGGCCTAACAGAGAGGACAAAAATGGAGGCCTAACAGAGAGGACAAAAATGGAGGCCTAACAGAGAGGACAAAAATGGAGGCCTAACAGAGAGGACAAAAATGGAGGCCTAACAGAGAGGACAAAAATGGAGGACAAAAATGGAGGCCTAACAGAGAGGACAAAAATGGAGGCCTAACAGAGAGGACAAAAATGGAGGCCTAACAGAGAGGACAAAAATGGAGGCCTAACAGAGAGGACAAAAATGGAGGCCTAACAGAGAGGACAAAAATGGAGGCCTAACAGAGAGGACAAAAATGGATGCTTATACACAGTAGCAATTATGTTTTACTCAGTTGCTTTATGACTCTAAAACCTCATTTAAAGAATATTTTTCACTCGAAACTGAGATTTGGTGAACTCTGTCAGATTAGTCTAAAATCTCAAAAGAATCAGGATTGAGTAGGGGCAGCTATGCCATAAGGACCCCTTGTCGTTAGATTACGATAGAATATGAATTTTGGTTAAAATATGTTCAATTTAAGTCACAGAGGGCTCTTGCATAAAACTACATAAGGTCGTGTTTCAGTTAATATCCATTATTACCATTTTTTTATATAATTTTGGGGAGTTTGAAATTGGGATCCTCAGGACAGGGCATTTCCAGGCATAGAGCCGACATGGAAATTAATAATATTGAAAGTATTTAGAAGATTTGAAAAAAATATATATATATATTGTGTGTGTGCTATGCCAGTGGATCTATGACACTGTGACCTTGTGAGTGTCCCATGGGGGAGTGGACTGGAGCAGTGGATCTATGACACTGTGACCTTGTGAGTGTCCCAGGGGGGAGTGGACTGGAGCAGTGGATCTATGACACTGTGACCTTGTGAGTGTCCCATGGGGGAGTGGACTGGAGCAGTGGATCTATGACACTGTGACCTTGTGAGTGTCCCAGGGGGGAGTGGACTGGAGCAGTGGATCTATGACACTGTGACCTTGTGAGTGTCCCATGGGGGAGTGGACTGGAGCAGTGGATCTATGACACTGTGACCTTGTGAGTGTCCCATGGGGAGTGGACTGGAGCAGTGGATCTATGACACTGTGACCTTGTGAGTGTCCCAGGGGGAGTGGACTGGAGCAGTGGATCTATGACACTGTGACCTTGTGAGTGTCCCATGGGGAGTGGACTGGAGCAGTGGATCTATGACACTGTGACCTTGTGAGTGTCCCATGGGGGAGTGGACTGGAGCAGTGGATCTATGACACTGTGACCTTGTGAGTGAGCAGTGGATCTATGACACTGTGACCTTGTGAGTGTCCCAGGGGGAGTGGACAGTGGATCTATGACACTGTGACCTTGTGAGTGTCCCAGGGGGGAGTGGACTGGAGCAGTGGATCTATGACACTGTGACCTTGTGAGTGTCCCAGGGGGGAGTGGACTGGAGCAGTGGATCTATGACACTGTGACCTTGTGAGTGTCCCAGGGGGGAGTGGACTGGAGCAGTGGATGAAACACTACATTACTGTTCCACCTGCTGCCATCCATGTTGTTGCTGAAAGCCTACAGAGCCTGAACATAGCCTGCACAGAGCCTGCACAGAGCCTGCACAGAGCCTGCACAGAGCCTGCACAGAGCCTGCACAGAGCCTGCACAGAGCCTGCACAGAGCCTGCACAGAGCCTGCACAGAGCCTGCACAGAGCCTGCACAGAGCCTGTAGTGTGACTCTCAGCAACCTACTCACACAGAGCAACCTATGGTATTGTATTAGAAACAATGTGCTCATCAGTGACGTTCTACTGACGTCTCGAGAGACATTTTAATTTGTGATGATTTATGTACAATGTTGCCTAATATGTGACAGTCATTGGTCAATGGTCAAACGTTATACTATTGTTATAGACATTCAATTAGATTGTAATTTGAGGCCATGTGGCAGAAAGTGATAAGGGAAGCTAAGTGGGTCTGGGAAGGTGTGATGTCGTTGATGTTTGTATGATGTATTTAGTATCTTTTGTATTGTTTCTCAAAGATCAAATAAAATCAACAACTTAAAAATACATAGATTGTAAAAAGATGATTGTGGTTATTCATTGAGGAAAAGGGTTGAGGTTCAGTTTGAACTAAGTGTTGCACTACGGCCTCTTCAAGTTGGGCCTTTGGAAAAGTACGATACCTGTGTGTCAGTAAGGAGAATACGGACATGCGGACACTTTGGTAAAAGACACTGAAAAACGTTGTAACTCTCTGGCGACCACTAGAGGGCGTAGTAGACCTACATTCACTGATCCACTTCAGAGCATCAGAAGAAGACAGAACGAAGCAGCTCCATTATTATGAGTCAAGTGAAGCATCATTGACAACAGCCACAGTATTTCTGCCTGGATACTGTAACTCCTAGACCTGCTATGACCTAACATCACAGGGCCTCTTGTTGCTAAAAAAGTACAGACTCATTTATCCAAATACGGAAATTGTGTTGAAATGTGTATGTCCTGCCAAACTATCCTGCTTTTATGGCATAATACTTCTACTCTCGACAAAGAACTCAGCAGCATCTGGACGAAATGTGAGTTTGGAGAATGCGCATAGCTTGGCAGTTAGTACCAGGAGAGAGCCTTTGATTCTGTAGCAGGTATGACAGTTAGTACCAGGAGAGATCCTTTGATTCTGCAGCAGGTATGACAGTTAGTACCAGGAGAGAGCCTTTGATTCTGCAGCAGGTATGACAGTTAGTACCAGGAGAGAGCCTTTGATTCTGCAGCAGGTATGACAGTTAGTACCAGGAGAGAGCCTTTGATTCTGCAGCAGGTATGACAGTTAGTACCAGGAGAGATCCTTTGATTCCGCAGCAGGTATAACATTGTAGCATACCCACATGAGATAACATTTACAAACATTAACAGTGTAGGGGTTAGTTTGACCCACTGTTGCTTCTAGCTAAGATGATCTACTTCCTAAAGGCTTTGATCAATTAGTAAATAGCTATTATTACGGCGCCGTTGGAGATAGAAACACAAGCATTTCGCTGCACCTGCGATAACATTTGCAAATCTGTATATTTGACCAATAAACTTTGATTTGATTTGAAATCATGTAATACTGCTTTCAGCCTTACCAATGTATACTGCAAATTCCCTTGGTGGGATGAATAAAGTACAACTAACTACAACTACTACCATTACTACTGCTTTCAGTGTTATTATTAAAACAGCAATCAAAAGCACCATGACCATGACAGGCGTTCATGCATTTTGTTTTACAATGGGTCTTTTTTTAAATGTAATTTTGTGAGGCACCGACTGAAACAGATGGTTTAAATGTAATTTTGTGAGGCACCGACTGAAACAGATATGGTTTAAATGTAATTTTGTGAGGCACCGACTGAAACAGATGGTTTAAATGTAATTTTGTGAGGCACCGACTGAAACAGATATGGTTTAAATGTAATTTTGTGAGGCACCGACTGAAACAGATGGTTTAAATGTAATTTTGTGAGGCACCGACTGAAACAGATGGTTTAAATGGAATTTTGTGAGGCACCGACTGAAACAGATGGTTTAAATGGATGGTTTTCAGATGCGTTGAAAAGCAACACAACTGATCCCAGCTATGTGAACCCCTGTGACCTGTAATAAGAAACACATCCAGGGACACCCTATGAATGTCCAGCAGTATTAAACCTAAAGCTATTCCAGTGTTCCTGTTCCCAGCTCCACATAACAGGGGCTTTACTGTTATCTGACACCTTGGTTGGTTCCCGTATGGATTTCATGGACTTCTGTTCAAGCATTAGGGGGCCTAGTGAACTAACGAAAGAACTACTGAGAACTGAACGACATCGAAACAAACAATCTAACAAACTAAACAGACATCACTTTTCTGGCAACACACAACCCTCTGGAGTGGGGAAATCTCTTCTGAAACATCTGTAGCTAAACTGTCCTGTCCATTCAGTGAGAATCAGGCTGGAGGAAGAGTGTTTTGTTTAGGTGGATGGAATGTCCACCATGTTGAGTCAGTCAGGAAATAACAACTTTCAGCACTGACATGGTTAATGGTAGAAGACAGAGGTGTGTGAATGAAGTTGACAGATAGACCACAGGGGGATAGTTGATGGACAGGGGGCAAAGGGGAGAGAGAGAGAGAGAACACTAGAGAGAGAGAGAACACTAGAGAGAGAGAGAGCTAGAGAGAAACAAACAAACAAACAGAGAGAGAACACTAGAGAGAGAGAGAGACAGAGAGAACACTAGAGAGAGAGAGAGAGAGAGAACACTAGAGAGAGAGAGAGAGAGAACACAAAGAGAGAGAACACTAGAGAACAGAGAGAGAGAGAGAGAGAGAGAGAGAGAACACTAGAGAGAGAGAACAGAGAGAGAACACTAGAGAGAGAGAGAACACTAGAGAGAGAGAACACTAGAGAGAGAAACAAACAAACAGAGAGAACACTAGAGAGAGAGAGAGAGAGAGAGAACACTAGAGAGAACAGAGAGAGAGAGAGAGAGAACACTAGAGAGAGAGAGAGAACACTAGAGAGAGAGAGAGAACACTAGAGAGAGAGAGAGAGAGAGAACACTAGAGAGAGAGAGAACACTAGAGAGAGAGAGAGAGAGAGAGAGAGAACACTAGAGAGAGAGAGAGAACACTAGAGAGAGAGAGAGAGAGAGAGAGAACACTAGAGAGAGAGAGAGAGAACACTAGAGAGAGAGAGAGAGAGAACAGAGAGAACACTAGAGAGAGAGAGAGAACACTAGAGAGAGAGAGAACACTAGAGAGAGAACACTAGAGAGAGAGAGAGAGAACACTAGAGAGAGAGAGAGAGAACACTAGAGAGAGAGAGAGAGAGAACAGAGAGAGAGAGAGAACACTAGAGAGAGAGAGAGAGAACACTAGAGAGAGAGAGAGAGAACACTAGAGAGAGAGAGAGAACACTAGAGAGAGAGAGAGAACACTAGAGAGAGAGAGAGAACACTAGAGAGAGAGAGAACACTAGAGAGAGAGAGAGAGAGAACAGAGAGAGAGAGAGAGAGAGAACACTAGAGAGAGAGAGAGAACACTAGAGAGAGAGAGAGAGAGAGAGAGAGAGAACACTAGAGAGAGAGAGAGAGAGAACACTAGAGAGAGAGAGAGAGAACACTAGAGAGAGAGAGAGAGAGAGAGAGAGAGAGAGAGAACACCTAGAGAGAGAGAGAGAACACTAGAGAGAGAGAGAGAGAGAACACTAGAGAGAGAGAGAGAGAACACTAGAGAGAGAGAGAGAGAGAGAGAGAGAGAACACTAGAGAGAGAGAGAGAGAGAAGAGAGAGAGAGAGAGAGAGAGAGAGAGAGAGAGAGAGAACACTAGAGAGAGAGAGAGAGAGAGAGAGAGAACACTAGAGAGAGAGAGAGAGAGAGAGAGAGAGAGAGAGAGAGAGAGAGAACACTAGAGAGAGAGAGAGAGAGAGAACACTAGAGAGAGAGAGAGAGAGAGAGAACACTAGAGAGAGAGAGAGAGAGAACACTAGAGAGAGAGAACACTAGAGAGAGAGAGAACACTAGAGAGAGAGAGAGAACACTAGAGAGAGAGAGAGAGAACACTAGAGAGAGAGAGAGAGAACACTAGAGAGAGAGAGAGAACACTAGAGAGAGAGAGAGAGAGAGAGAGAGAGAGAGAGAGAGAGAGAGAGAGAGAGAGAGAACACTAGAGAGAGAGAGAACACTAGAGAGAGAGAGAGAACACTAGAGAGAGAGAGAGAACACTAGAGAGAGAGAGAGAACAGAGAGAGAGAGAGAGAGAGAGAGAACACTAGAGAGAGAGAGAGAACACTAGAGAGAGAGAGAGAGAACACTAGAGAGAGAGAGAGAGAGAGAGAGAGAGAGAGAGAACACTAGAGAGAGAGAGAACACTAGAGAGAGAGAGAGAGAGAGAGAGAGAGACACTAGAGAGAGAGAACACTAGAGAGAGAGAGAGAGAGAGAGAGAGAGAGAGAGAGAACACTAGAGAGAGAGAGAGAAGAGAGAGAGAGAGAACAGAGAGAGAGAGAGAACAGAGAGAGAGAGAGAACAGAGAGAGAGAACAGAGAACACTAGAGAGAGAGAGAGAGAGAACAGAGAGAGAGAGAGAGAGAACACTAGAGAGAGAGAGAGAACACTAGAGAGAGAGAGAGAGAACACTAGAGAGAGAGAGAGAGAGAGAACACTAGAGAGAGAGAGAGAACACTAGAGAGAGAGAGAGAACACTAGAGAGAGAGAGAGAGAACACTAGAGAGAGAGAGAGAGAGAGAGAGAGAGACTAGAGAGAGAGAGAGAGAGAGAACACTAGAGAGAGAGAGAGAACACTAGAGAGAGAGAGAGAGAGAGAGAGAGAGAGAGAGAGAGAGAGAACACTAGAGAGAGAGAGAACACTAGAGAGAGAGAGAGAGAGAGAGAGAGAGAGAGAGAGAGAGAGAGAACACTAGAGAGAGAGAGAGAACACTAGAGAGAGAGAGAGAGAGAGAGAGAGACACAGAGAGAGAGAGAGAGAGAGAACAGAGAGAGAGAGAACACTAGAGAGAGAGAGAGAACACTAGAGAGAGAGAGAAGAGAGAGACAGAGAGAGAGAGACACTAGAGAGAGAGAGAACACTAGAGAGAGAGAGAGAGAGAGAGAGAGAGAGAACAGAGAGAGAGAGAGAGAGAGAGAGAGAGAACACTAGAGAGAGAGAGAGAGAGAGAGAGAGAGAGAGAGAGAACAGAGAGAGAGAGAGAGAGAGAGAGAGAACAGAGAGAGAGAGAGAGAGAGAACACTAGAGAGAGAGAGAGAGAACACTAGAGAGAGAGAGAGAGAGAGAGAGAACACTAGAGAGAGAGAGAGAGAGAGAGAGAGAGAACACTAGAGAGAGAGAGAGAGAGAACACTAGAGAGAGAGTGAGAGAACACTAGAGAGAGAGAGAGAGAGAACAGAGAGACTAGAGAGAGAGAGAGAGAGAGAGAACAGAGAGAGAGAGAGAGAGAGAGAGAACACTAGAGAGAGAGAGAGAGAGAGAGAAGAGAGAGAGAGAGAGAGAGAGAACACTAGAGAGAGAGAGAGAGAACACTAGAGAGAGAGAGAGAGAGAACACTAGAGAGAGAGAGAGAGAACACTAGAGAGAGAGAGAGAGAGAGAGAGAGAACAGAGAGAGAGAGAGAGAGAACACTAGAGAGAGAGAGAGAGAACACTAGAGAGAGAGAGAGAGAGAGAGAGAGAGAGAGAGAGAACACTAGAGAGAGAGAGAGAGAGAACACTAGAGAGAGAGAGAGAGAGAGAACACTAGAGAGAGAGAGAGAGAGAGACACTAGAGAGAGAGAGAGAGAGAACACTAGAGAGAGAGAGAGAGAACACTAGAGAGAGAGAGAGAACACTAGAGAGAGAGAGAGAACACTAGAGAGAGAGAGAGAGAGAGAGAACACTAGAGAGAGAGAGAGAGAACACTAGAGAGAGAGAGAGAGAGAGAGAGAACACTAGAGAGAGAGAGAGAGAGAACAGAGAGAGAACACTAGAGAGAGAGAACACTAGAGAGAGAGTGAGAGAGAACACTAGAGAGAGAGTGAGAGAACACGAGAGAGAGAGAGAGAGAGAGAGAGAACACTAGAGAGAGAGAGAGAGAGAGAGAACACTAGAGAGAGAGAGAGAGAGAGAGAACACTAGAGAGAGAGAGAGAGAGAGAACAGAGAGAGAGAGAGAGAGAGAGAGAGAGAGAGAGAGAGAGAGAGAGAGAGAGAGAGAGAGAGAGAGAGAGAGAGAGAGAGAGAGAGAGAGAGAGAGAGAGAGAGAGAGAGAGAGAGAGAGAGAGAGAGAGAGAGAGAGAGAGAGAGAGAGAGAGAGAGAGAACACTAGAGAGAGAGAGAGAACACAGAGAGAGAGAGAGAGAACACTAGAGAGAGAGAGAGAGAACACTAGAGAGAAGAGAGAGAGAGAGAGAGAACACTAGAGAGAGAGAGAGAGAGAGAGAGAGAGAACACTAGAGAGAGAGTGAGAGAACACTAGAGAGAGAGAGAGAACACTAGAGAGAGAGAGAGAGAGAGAGAACACTAGAGAGAGAGAGAGAGAACACTAGAGAGAGAGAGAGAGAACACTAGAGAGAGAGAGAACACTAGAGAGAGAGAGAGAGAGAACACTAGAGAGAGAGAGAGAGAGAGAGAGAGAACACTAGAGAGAGAGAGAGAACACTAGAGAGAGAGAGAGAGAGAACACTAGAGAGAGAGAGAGAGAGAACACTAGAGAGAGAGAGAGAACACTAGAGAGAGAGAGAGAGAGAGAACACTAGAGAGAGAGAACACTAGAGAGAGAGAGAACACTAGAGAGAGAGAGAGAGAACAGAGAGAGAGAGAGAGAGAGAACACTAGAGAGAGAGAGAGAGAGAGAGAGAGAACACTAGAGAGAGAGAGAACACTAGAGAAGAGAGAGAGAGAACACTAGAGAGAGAGAGAGAGAACACTAGAGAGAGAGAGAGAGAACACTAGAGAGAGAGAGAGAGAACACTAGAGAGAGAGTGAGAGAACACTAGAGAGAGAGAGAGAGAACAGAGAGAGAGAGAGAGAGAAACAAATAAACAAAGAAAGAGAGAGAGAACACTAGAGAGAGAGAGAAACAAATAAACAAAGAAAGAGAGAGAGAACACTAGAGAGAGAGAACACTAGAGAGAGAGAGAGAACACTAGAGAGAGAGAGAGAGAGAGAGAAACAAATAAACAAAGAAAGAGAGAGAGAACACTAGAGAGAGAGAGAACACTAGAGAGAGAGAGAGAACACTAGAGAGAGAGAGAAACAAATAAACAAAGAAAGAGAGAGAGAACACTAGGGAGCGAGAGAGAAAGAAAGAAAGAGCGATCACTACAGATAGAAGGAAAAGCTTTCAGTGGGGTGATCCGTGTAGAATAATTGTCCCATTGCGGGATACCATGTCTGCTGAAGACAGATGGAAGCAATTACCACAGTCTGTTTGCCAGAAGCCCAGGAACCAGAGTCTGGATCCCTACAGAGAGGCTCTATCCCTACAGAGAGGCTCTATCCCTACAGAGAGGCTCTATCCCTACAGAGAGGCTCTATCCCTACAGAGGCTCTATCCCTACAGAGAGGCTCTATCCCTATAGAGAAGCTCTACCCCTACAGAGTGGCTCTATCCCTACAGAGAGGCTCTATCCCTACAGAGAGGCTCTATCCCTACAGAGAGGCTCTATCCCTACAGAGAGGATCTATCCCTACAGAGAGGCTATATCCCTACAGAGAGGCTATATCCCCTACAGAGAGGCTCTATCCCCTACAGAGAGGCTCTATCCCTACAGAGAGGCTATAACCCTACAGAGAGGCTCTATCCCTACAGAGAGGATCTATCCCTACAGAGAGGCTCTATCCCTACAGAGAGGCTCTATCCCTACAGAGAGGATCTATCCCTACAGAGAGGCTCTATCCCTACAGAGAGGCTATATCCCTACAGAGAGGCTCTATCCCTACAGAGAGGCTCTATCCCTACAGAGAGGCTCTATCCCTACAGAGAGGCTCTATCCCTACAGAGAGCTCTATCCCTACAGAGAGGCTCTATCCCTACAGAGAGGCTCTATCCCTACAGAGAGGCTCTATCCCTACAGAGAGGCTCTATCCCTACAGAGAGGCTCTATCCCTACAGAGAGGCTCTATCCCTACAGAGAGGCTCTATCCCTACAGAGAGGCTCTATCCCTACAGAGAGGCTCTATCCCTACAGAGAGGCTCTATCCCTACAGAGGCTCTATCCCTACAGAGAGGCTCTATCCCTACAGAGAGGCTCTATCCCTACAGAGAGGCCCTATCCCTACAGAGAGGCTCTATCCCTACAGAGCCTCTATCCCTACAGAGAGGCTCTATCCCTACAGAGAGGCTCTATCCCTACAGAGAGGCTCTACCCCTACAGAGAGGCTCTATCCCTACAGAGGCTCTATCCCTACAGAGAGGCTCTATCCCTACAGAGAGGCTCTACCCCTACAGAGAGGCTCTATCCCCTACAGAGAGGCTCTATCCCTACAGAGAGGCTCTACCCCTACAGAGAGGCTCTATCCCCTACAGAGAGGCTCTATCCCCTACAGAGAGGCTCTACCCCTACAGAGAGGCCCTATCCCTACAGAGAGGCTCTATCCCTACAGAGAGGCTCTATCCCTACAGAGAGGCTCTATCCCTACAGAGAGGCTCTATCCCTACAGAGAGGCTCTATCCCTACAGAGGCTCTATCCCTACAGAGGCTCTATCCCTACAGAGAGGCTCTATCCCTACAGAGAGGCTCTATCCCTACAGAGGCTCTATCCCTACAGAGAGGCTCTATCCCTACAGAGGCTCTATCCCTACAGAGAGGCTCTATCCCTACAGAGAGGCTCTATCCCTACAGAGAGGCTCTATCCCTACAGAGAGGCTCTATCCCTACAGAGAGGCTCTATCCTTACAGAGAGGATGACGAAACAGAAAAAAAGGCTGACGTGTACATGGATATATAAGAAATCATTCCTCCTCCGGGGGGCCCAGTGTTACCTCTGGTTTCATCCCAGCCACAGTCATGCCAAAGCAGCCACTTCCTCCAGGACGCTCCCCGTGGGTGTGGAGCTTCCAAGACATAGGCCATTTCCTCTCTAGCTACACACACAACTGCTAAACCTATAGAAGAGCCACGCTTCACATCTAATAGATGAGTGTACCAAACCTCGAAGAGGAATGTCACTTTATATTCCTATGAGAAGTTCTATTAGGACATTTCTGACCAAAAGTATGTGGACACCTGCTTGTCAAACCTCATTCCAAAATCAAGGGCATTAATATTTAGTTGGTCCCCCCTTTTGCTGCTATAACAGCCCCCACTCTTCTGGGAAGGCTTTCCACTAGATGTTGGAACATTGCTGCGGGGACTTGCTTCCATTCAGCCAAAAAAGCATTAGTGAGGTCGGGCACAAAAAAATGATGTATGAACCTCGCTTTGTGCACAGGGGCATTGTCATGCTGAAACAGGAAGGATCCTTCCCCAAACTGTTGCCACAATGTTGGAAGCACAGAACTGTCTAGAATGTCACTGTATGCTGAAGTGTTAAGATTTCACTTCACTGGAACTAAGGGGCCTAACCCAATTCCTCCTCCACCAAACTTTACAGTTGGCACTATGCATTGGGGGCAGGTAGCATTCTCCTGGCATCCACCAAACGCAGATTTGTCTGTCGGACTGCCAGATGCTCAGCGATGAAAACCCATTTCATGAAGCTTCCGACAAACAGTTCTAGTGCTGACGTTGCTTCCAGAGGCCGTTTGGAACTTGGTACTGAGTGCTGCAACCGAGTACAGACTCATTTTAAGCACTACGCTTGTGTGGCCTACCACTTTGCGGCTGAACCATTGTTGCTCCTAGACGTTTCCACTTCACAATAACAGCACTAACGGTTAACGGGGCAGCTGTAGCAGGGCAGAAATTTGACGAACTGACTTGTTGGACGGGTGGCATCCTATGACTGTGCCAGGTTGAAAGTCACTGAGCTCTTCAGTAAGGCCATTCTACTGTCAATGTTTGTCTATGCAGATTGCATGTCTGTGTGCTGGATTTTATACACCTGTGGTTGAAACAGCAAAGTCCACTCATTTGTCCACATACTGCTGGATATACAGTGTAAGTCATGGCTCTGATGTTAATGATGTAGTTACTACGTTGATTTTGGTGCTAATCACACTGTCCCTCTACAAATGTAGACTGTTATTAAATATGATGTGGAGGGGAACACTCATGGGTTTAAAAGACAATGATATTGAGACTGTAGATGGTAAAAATACTTTTTAAATAATAATAATAATAAGACAAAGTGGCCTGTTTTTGTTTTATTTTCAACCAGTGAGACGTTAGTCGTATGAATGGCTGAAAAGCAGTTAGTGTTGTTTCCTTCATGGATAATGACGGCATCTTGAATAGTTTAATTCTGTTTTAATGTGAGCATTCACAACATATTTCACCATGTTTTCCTCCCACTTTGGTCAGAAACACACTGGAACACACATATATATAGGAGCTTTTTTCTGAGATACCCTGTGATTATTCCAAAACCAAAATTACAGCTTCTGAACACACAGATCTTGGAAGGACATGTTGCGGAATAGCCCAGCCCAGAACTCAAACTATGGCAACAGACCCACAGACAACAATGACACTCAATGGAAACATCCAGATCTCTCATCACCCAAATCACCCAAATCAAGAGAGGTGTTCAAGCTAGCCCTCCCTTGAGCTGGTTACAGTATGTGTCTGTTTGAGACTCTACAGAGACACGGTCTGCTGAGACTTTACAGTGACACGGTCTGCTGAGACTTTACAGTGACATGGTCTGCTGAGACTTTACAGAGACATGGTCTGCTGAGACTTTACAGTGACATGGTCTGCTGAGACTTTACAGTGACATGGTTTGCTGAGACTTTACAGAGACATGGTCTGCTGAGACTCTACAGAGACATGGTCTGCTGAGACTTTACAGTGACATGGTCTGCTGAGACTTTACAGTGACATGGTCTGCTGAGACTTTACAGAGACACAGTCTGCTGAGACTTTACAGAGACATGGTCTGCTGAGACTTTACAGTGACACAGTCTGCTGAGACTTTACAGTGACATGGTCTGCTGAGACTTTACAGAGACATGGTCTGCTGAGACTCTACAGAGACATGGTCTGCTGAGACTTTACAGTGACATGGTCTGCTGAGACTTTACAGAGACATGGTCTGTTTGAGACTTTACAGTGACACGGTCTGCTGAGACTTTACAGAGACACGGTCTGCTGAGACTTTACAGAGACACGGTCTGCTGAGACTTTACAGAGACATGGTCTGCTGAGACTTTACAGTGACACGGTCTGCTGAGACTTTACAGAGACACAGTCTGCTGAGACTTTACAGAGACATGGTCTGCTGAGACTTTACAGAGACACGGTCTGCTGAGACTTTACAGAGACACAGTCTGCTGAGACTTTACAGAGACACAGTCTGCTGAGAAAAACAACTGTGTGTCAGTGTGTGTGAAGGTATTTCCTTCCCAGCTGAAAGCAGGTATTGTGTTGTGGACAGAGCTTGTATAGAGCTTGGTTGTAGTTATTCTCTGCTTCTCTGGTCTCTGCTAGGTTAGGATACGATCCCAGAGAAGCCATCATGGTTCCCAGTTCAGCTCAGGCCAGCTCCAGTCTGCTCTGTTCTGAATCACAGACTCCCACACAGGGGCAAAGCTCTGTCTGCTCTGTTCTGAATCACAGACCCCCACACAGGGACAAAGTTCTGTCTGCTCTGTTCTGAATCACAGACCCCCACACAGGGGCAAAGCTCTGTCTGCTCTGTTCTGAATCACAGACCCCCACACAGGGACAAAGCTCTGTCTGCTCTGTTCTGAATCACAGAGCTCTGTCTGCTCTGTTCTGAATCACAGACCCCCACACAGGGGCAAAGCTCTGTCTGCTCTGTTCTGAATCACAGACCCCCACACATGGGCAAAGCTCTGTCTGCTCTGTTCTGAATCACAGACCCCACTGTCCAATCAGACTTCAGCGACTGCGTCCCAAATGGCCCCCTATTCCCTATGTAGTGCACTACTTTTGACCAGGGCACACAGCAAATAGACTCTCCCGTAGGATTCCGGTCAAAAGTAGTGCACTACGTAGGGAATAGGGTGCCATTTGGGATCGCCCAGTGTCTCAGCCTAACCGCCCCCCGTCGGCTCCTAAACCTCAAGATACCATGGTTTTGAATCTTAAAAGCCCTTCTCAGTAAAATACGTTATGGATGTCACTGGGGCTCACTGTTAACACAGTCAGTGAGGCTGCTGCCATATGAACTGCTGCTGGAGTGTTTAATGGGCCTAGTCTACTACTGATTACTTGTGCAGACAACATGCAGCTTGAATGGCCATACAGGGGATTCAGTGTCTCTAAGGAGACATTGAAGGGGGACGGTGGAGAGGAGCTGCACAGTCAGCAAGGTGGAAGTAATGGAGCAGATGGAGCATGAGACAACCCACTGCGGTCACCTATGGGCTGTTCTATTGACCTTTGACCCCAGCCAGCTGTGTGAAACAAGACTTCTCCGGACAGACACCAAAGTCTGAAATTGCAATGTTATGTAACACATTGTGGATGTAACTTTTGGTGCTGCGTATGTGTTTGGACATGGGTATGTGAGCCTGTGGAACAGACGGAGAGTTTAAAGGTCAAACATGCTTATTGAAAGTCAGAGGGAGCAATTTGTGGATACAGGGCCTGCAGGGATATTTAATTTTACCTTTATTTAACCAGGCAAGTCAGTTAAGAACAAATTCTTATTTTCAATGACGGCCTGGGAACAGTGGGTTAACTGCCTGTTCAGGGGCAGAACGACAGATTTGTACCTTGTCAGCTCGGGGGTTTGAACTCGCAACCTTCCGGTTACTAGTCCAACGCTCTAACCACTAGGCTACGCTGCCGCCCCGATATGAATGTAGATGATGTCAGTAACGACAACAGAAGATGGAGTCGTGCCTACTGTTCTGTACTGATCTCATGCATCAGGTGTTAGACTGGAGAAGCATAACGGAGCATCACAGTGGGCTGGTAGTAGAGAAGCCTCCCACATCCAGCATCTGGAGACAGCAGAGACTCTGGATAGTTGATACCTCAGAACCTGCAGCTCTGTTTCCTCCATTCACCAAGCAGACCTATCAAAGACAGGCTGCAGCATCCGCCGAGCCAGGGAAGAGCAGAGGAGTCTGGCCAGGGAAGAGCAGGGGATCTGTCCAGGGGAGAGCAGGGGGTCTGTCCAGGGAAGAGCAGGGAGTCTGGCCAGGAGGAGGGCAGGGAGAGAGTCTGTCCAGGGAAGAGAGTCTGGCCAGGGAAGAGCAGGGGATCTGTCCAGGGGGAGAGCAGGGGGTCTGTCCAGGGAAGAGCAGGAGTCTGGTCCCAGTCCAGGAAGAGCAGGGAGTCTGGCCAGAGGAAGAGCAGGGGATATGTCCAGGGGGAGCAGGGAGTCTGGCCCAGAGCAGGGAGGGGTCTGGTCAGCAGGGGATCTGGCAGGGGGAGAGGGGTCTGGTCCAGGGGAGATCTGCAGGGGGAGTCTGGTCTGGCCAGGGGCAGGGAGTCAGGGAAGGAGATCTGTCTGGCCAGTCTGCTCAGGGGAGAGCAGGGGGTCTGGCCAGGGGAGAGCAGGGAGTCTGGTCAGGGGAGAGCAGGGGATCTGGCCAGGGAGAGCAGGGGTCTGGCCAGGGGAGAGCAGGGGGTCTGTCCAGGGGAGAGCAGGGGAGTCTGGCCAGGGGAGAGCAGGGATCTGTCCAGGGGAGAGCAGTCTGGCCAGGGGAGGGCAGGGAGTCTGGCCAGGGGTCTGTCTGTCCAGGGAGGCAGGGGATCTGGCAGCAGGGATCTGGCCAGGGGAGAGGGGGTCTGTCCAGGGGAGAGCAGGGAGTCTGGCCAGGGGGGAGAGCAGGGGATCTGGCCAGGGGAGAGCAGGGGGTCTGTCCAGGGGAGGCAGGGGAGTCTGGCCAGGGGAGAGCAGGGGTCTGGCCAGGGGAGAGCAGGGGGTCTGGCCAGGGGAGAGCAGGGGTCTGGCCAGGGGAGAGCAGGGAGTCTGGCCAGGGGAGAGCAGGGGTCTGGCCAGGGGAGAGCAGGGAGTCTGTCCAGGGGAGAGCAGGGGTCTGGCCAGGGGAGAGCAGGGGATCTGGCCAGGGGATGAGCATCCAGGGAAGAGCAGGGAGTCTGGCCAGGGGAGAGCAGGGGATCTGTGGGGGTCTGGCAAGTCTGGCCAGGGAGAGAGTCCAGGGGAGAGCAGGGGTCTGGCCAGGGGAGTCTGTCCAGGGGAGAGCAGGGAGTCTGGCCAGAGCAGGGATCTGTCAGGGGAGAGCAGGGGATCTGGCCAGGGGAGAGCAGGGGATCTGGCCAGGGAGAGCAGGAGTCTGATCTGGCCAGGGGGAGAGGGGGGAGTCTGGCCAGGGGAGAGCAGGGAGTCTGGTCAGGGAGAGCAGGGGATCTGGCTGGAGGGAGAGCAGGGGAGGGAGTCAGGGGTCTGGTCTGGTCAGGGGAGAGCAGGGGATCTGGCCAGGGGAGAGCAGAGCAGGGGATCTGGCCAGGGGAGAGCAGGGGTCTGTCCAGGGGAGAGCAGGGGATCTGGCCAGGGGAGAGCAGGGGGTCTGTCCAGGGGAGAGCAGGGGGTCTGTCCAGGGGAGAGCAGGGGGTCTGGCCAGGGGAGAGCAGGGAGTCTGGCCAGGGGAGAGCAGGGGGTCTGGCCAGGGGAGAGCAGGGAGTCTGGCCTAGTGTTGGAGGGATATCCCAGATGAATTAGCACTATGGGGAAGTAATCAGAGAGTGACAGACGGGAACAGATGAGATCATATTATGGAATAGACTGTGATAGTAGGAGTTGTTGTGTTGTCTCTGGTTTGACTGGAAAAGCTGAGGGAGGGAAAGCAGTGGAGAGAAGCCCAAAGAGGGAGAGAGAGAGAGAGAGAGAGAGAGAGAGAGAGAGAGAGAGAGAGAGAGAGAGAGAGAGAGAGAGAGAGGAACCACAGCTGAAGTGTGTGGGTGCCATCTCTGTGTTTTCTGTCTCTCTCTGTCTATCTCTCTCTGTTTTCTGTCTCTCTGTTTTCTGTCTCTGTCTATCTCTCTCTGTTTTCTGTCTCTCTGTCTCTGTCTGTTTTATGTCTCTCTCTGTTTTTTCTGTCTGTCTCTATGTCTCTCTTTTTTGTCCCTCTCTCTCTCTTTCTCTCTCTGTCTATCTCTTACACACACAAACACACAAACACACATGCACAAACGTGACAAACATGGTGGGACAGAGATATCAAGTGTCTTTCTGGATGTCCATGTTTGGTGTAGCGTGGAAAATCCAACATGAAGCACAGTACAGTATGTGTCTGAAGTCTATACGCCCATATGATTACACTGTGTTAGTCATAAACATGTAGTTTGATTCCTATAACACTGTGTTAGTCATAAACATGTTGTTTGATTCCTATAACACTGTGTTAGTCATAAACATGTAGTTTGATTCCTATAACACTGTGTTAGTCATAAACATGTAGTTTGATTCCTATAACACTGTGTTAGTCATAAACATGTTGTTTGATTCCTATAACACTGTGTTAGTCATAAACATGTAGTTTGATTCCTATAACACTGTGTTAGTCATAAACATCATGTAGTTTGATTCCTACAACACTGTGTTAGTCATAAAATCATGTAGTTTGATTCCTATAACACTGTGTTAGTCATAAACATCATGTAGTTTGATTCCTATAACACTGTGTTAGTCATAAACATGTTGTTTGATTCCTATAACACTGTGTTAGTCATAAACATGTTGTTTGATTCCTATAACACTGTGTTAGTCATAAACATGTTGTTTGATTCCTATAACACTGTGTTAGTCATAAACATGTTGTTTGATTCCTATAACACTGTGTTAGTCATAAAACATGTAGTTTGATTCCTATAACACTGTGTTAGTCATAAACATGTTGTTTGATTCCTATAACACTGTGTTAGTCATAAACATCATGTAGTTTGATTCCTATAACACTGTGTTAGTCATAAAACATGTAGTTTGATTCCTATAACACTGTGTTAGTCATAAACATGTTGTTTGATTCCTATAACACTGTGTTAGTCATAAACATCATGTAGTTTGATTCCTATAACACTGTGTTAGTCATAAACATGTTGTTTGATTCCTATAACACTGTGTTAGTCATAAACATCATGTAGTTTGATTCCTATAACACTGTGTTAGTCATAAACACATGTAGTTTGATTCCTATAACACTGTGTTAGTCATAAACATGTTGTTTGATTCCTATAACACTGTGTTAGTCATAAACATGTTGTTTGATTCCTATAACACTGTGTTAGTCATAAACATGTTGTTTGATTCCTATAACACTGTGTTAGTCATAAACATCATGTAGTTTGATTCCTATAACACTGTGTTAGTCATAAACATGTTGTTTGATTCCTATAACACTGTGTTAGTCATAAACATCATGTAGTTTGATTCCTATAACACTGTGTTAGTCATAAACATGTTGTTTGATTCCTATAACACTGTGTTAGTCATAAACATGTAGTTTGATTCCTATAACACTGTGTTAGTCATAAACATCATGTAGTTTGATTCCTATAACACTGTGTTAGTCATAAACATCATGTAGTTTGATTCCTATAACACTGTGTTAGTCATAAACATCATGTAGTTTGATTCCTATAACACTGTGTTAGTCATAAACATCATGTAGTTTGATTCCTATAACACTGTGTTAGTCATAAACATGTTGTTTGATTCCTATAACACTGTGTTAGTCATAAACATGTTGTTTGATTCCTATAACACTGTGTTAGTCATAAACATGTTGTTTGATTCCTATAACACTGTGTTAGTCATAAACATGTTGTTTGATTCCTATAACACTGTGTTAGTCATAAACATCATGTAGTTTGATTCCTATAACACTGTGTTAGTCATAAACATGTTGTTTGATTCCTATAACACTGTGTTAGTCATAAACATCATGTAGTTTGATTCCTATAACACTGTGTTAGTCATAAACATCATGTAGTTTGATTCCTATAACACTGTGTTAGTCATAAACATGTTGTTTGATTCCTATAACACTGTGTTAGTCATAAACATCATGTAGTTTGATTCCTATAACACTGTGTTAGTCATAAACATGTTGTTTGATTCCTATAACACTGTGTTAGTCATAAAACATGTAGTTTGATTCCTATAACACTGTGTTAGTCATAAACATCATGTAGTTTGATTCCTATAACACTGTGTTAGTCATAAACATGTTGTTTGATTCCTATAACACTGTGTTAGTCATAAACATGTTGTTTGATTCCTATAACACTGTGTTAGTCATAAACATGTTGTTTGATTCCTATAACACTGTGTTAGTCATAAACATCATGTAGTTTGATTCCTATAACACTGTGTTAGTCATAAACATGTTGTTTGATTCCTATAACACTGTGTTAGTCATAAACATCATGTAGTTTGATTCCTATAACACTGTGTTAGTCATAAAACATGTAGTTTGATTCCTATAACACTGTGTTAGTCATAAACATGTTGTTTGATTCCTATAACACTGTGTTAGTCATAAACATGTTGTTTGATTCCTATAACATAGTCATAAACATGTTGTTTGATTCCTATAACACTGTGTTAGTCATAAACATGTTGTTTGATTCCTATAACACTGTGTTAGTCATAAACATGTTGTTTGATTCCTATAACACTGTGTTAGTATAACACTGTTTGTTAGTCATAAACATCATGTAGTTTGATTCCTTCACTGTGTTAGTCAAAACATGTGTTTGATTCCTATAACACTGTGTTAGTCATAAACATGTTAGTTTGATTCCTATAACACTGTGTTAGTCATAAACATGTGTTTGATTCCTATAACACTGTGTTAGTCATAAACATCATGTAGTTTGATTCCTATAACACTGTGTTAGTCATAAACATCATGTAGTTTGATTCCTATAACACTGTGTTAGTCATAAACATGTTTGATTCCTTTGTGAGTCATAAACATCATGTAGTTTGATTCCTATAACACTGTGTTAGTCATAAACATGTTGTTTGATTCCTATAACACTGTGTTAGTCATAAACATGTTGTTTGATTCCTATAACACTGTGTTGTCATAAACATCATGTAGTTTGATTCCTATAACACTGTGTTAGTCATAAACATCATGTAGTTTGATTCCTATAACACTGTGTTAGTCATAAACATGTTGTTTGATTCCTATAACACTGTGTTAGTCATAAACATGTAGTTTGATTCCTATAACAGATGTTAGTCATAAACATGTAGTTTGATTCCTATAACACTGTGTTAGTCATAAACATGTTGTTTGATTCCTATAACACTGTGTTAGTCATAAACATGTAGTTTGATTCCTATAACACTGTGTTAGTCATAAACATCATGTAGTTTGATTCCTATAACACTGTGTTAGTCATAAACATGTTGTTTGATTCCTATAACACTGTGTTAGTCATGTAGTTTGATTCCTATAACACTGTGTTAGTCATAAACATGTTGTTTGATTCCTATAACACTGTGTTAGTCATAAACATGTTGTTTGATTCCTATAACACTGTGTTAGTCATAAACATGTAGTTTGATTCCTATAACACTGTGTTAGTCATAAACATCATGTAGTTTGATTCCTATAACACTGTGTTAGTCATAAACATGTTGTTTGATTCCTATAACACTGTGTTAGTCATAAACATGTTAGTTTGATTCCTATAACACTGTGTTAGTCATAAACATCATGTAGTTTGATTCCTATAACACTGTGTTAGTCATAAACATGTAGTTTGATTCCTATAACACTGTGTTAGTCATAAACATGTTGTTTGATTCCTATAACACTGTGTTAGTCATAAACATCATGTAGTTTGATTCCTATAACACTGTGTTAGTCATTCCTAAACATAGTCATAAACATGTTGTTTGATTCCTATAACACTGTGTTAGTCATAAAACATGTAGTTTGATTCCTATAACACTGTGTTAGTCATAAACATCATGTAGTTTGATTCCCATAACAGATGTTAGTCATAAACATCATGTAGTTTGATTCCTATAACAGATGTTAGTCATAAACATGTTGTTTGATTCCTATAACACTGTGTTAGTCATAAACATGTTGTTTGATTCCTATAACACTGTGTTAGTCATAAACATGTAGTTTGATTCCTACAACACTGTGTTAGTCATAAATATCATGTAGTTTGATTCCTACAACACTGTGTTAGTCATAAACATCATGTAGTTTGATTCCTATAACACTGTGTTAGTCATAAACATGTAGTTTGATTCCTATAACAGATGTTAGTCATAAACATGTTGTTTGATTCCTATAACACTGTGTTAGTCATAAACATGTTGTTTGATTCCTATAACACTGTGTTAGTCATAAACATGTTGTTTGATTCCTATAACACTGTGTTAGTCATAAAATCATGTAGTTTGATTCCTATAACACTGTGTTAGTCATAAACATCATGTAGTTTGATTCCTATAACACTGTGTTAGTCATAAACATCATTGTTTGATTCCTATAACACTGTGTTAGTCATAAACATCATGTTGTTTGATTCCTATAACACTGTGTTAGTCATAAACATCATGTAGTTTGATTCCTATAACACTGTGTTAGTCATAAACATCATGTAGTTTGATTCCTATAACACTGTGTTAGTCATAAACATCATGTAGTTTGATTCCTATAACACTGTGTTAGTCATAAACATCATGTAGTTTGATTCCTATAACACTGTGTTAGTCATAAACATCATGTAGTTTGATTCCTATAACACTGTGTTAGTCATAAACATCATGTAGTTTGATTCCTATAACACTGTGTTAGTCATAAACATGTTGTTTGATTCCTATAACACTGTGTTAGTCATAAACATCATTGTTTGATTCCTATAACACTGTGTTAGTCATAAACATGTTGTTTGATTCCTATAACACTGTGTTAGTCATAAACATGTTGTTTGATTCCTATAACACTGTGTTAGTCATAAACATCATGTAGTTTGATTCCTATAACAGATGTTAGTCATAAACATCATGTAGTTTGATTCCTATAACACTGTGTTAGTCATAAACATGTTGTTTGATTCCTATAACACTGTGTTAGTCATAAACATGTTGTTTGATTCCTATAACACTGTGTTAGTCATAAACATGTAGTTTGATTCCTATAACACTGTGTTAGTCATAAACATCATGTAGTTTGATTCCTATAACACTGTGTTAGTCATAAACATGTTGTTTGATTCCTATAACACTGTGTTAGTCATAAACATGTTGTTTGATTCCTATAACACTGTGTTAGTCATAAACATCATGTAGTTTGATTCCTATAACACTGTGTTAGTCATAAACATCATGTAGTTTGATTCCTATAACACTGTGTTAGTCATAAACATGTTGTTTGATTCCTATAACACTGTGTTAGTCATAAACATGTAGTTTGATTCCTATAACAGATGTTAGTCATAAACATTGTTTGATTCCTATAACACTGTGTTAGTCATAAACATGTTGTTTGATTCCTATAACACTGTGTTAGTCATAAACATGTTGTTTGATTCCTATAACACTGTGTTAGTCATAAACATCATGTTGTTTGATTCCTATAACACTGTGTTAGTCATAAACATGTTGTTTGATTCCTATAACACTGTGTTAGTCATAAACATCATGTAGTTTGATTCCTATAACACTGTGTTAGTCATAAACATGTTGTTTGATTCCTATAACACTGTGTTAGTCATAAACATGTTGTTTGATTCCTATAACACTGTGTTAGTCATAAACATGTTGTTTGATTCCTATAACACTGTGTTAGTCATAAACATCATGTAGTTTGATTCCTATAACACTGTGTTAGTCATAAACATGTTGTTTGATTCCTATAACACTGTGTTAGTCATAAACATGTTGTTTGATTCCTATAACACTGTGTTAGTTATAAACATCATGTAGTTTGATTCCTATAACACTGTGTTAGTCATAAACATGTAGTTTGATTCCTATAACACTGTGTTAGTCATAAACATGTTGTTTGATTCCTATAACACTGTGTTAGTCATAAACATCATGTAGTTTGATTCCTATAACACTGTGTTAGTCATAAACATGTAGTTTGATTCCTATAACACTGTGTTAGTCATAAACATGTTGTTTGATTCCTATAACACTGTGTTAGTCATAAACATCATGTAGTTTGATTCCTACAACACTGTGTTAGTCATAAACATCATGTAGTTTGATTCCTATAACACTGTGTTAGTCATAAACATCATGTAGTTTGATTCCTATAACACTGTGTTAGTCATAAACATGTTGTTTGATTCCTATAACACTGTGTTAGTCATAAACATGTTGTTTGATTCCTACAACACTGTGTTAGTCATAAACATCATGTAGTTTGATTCCTACAACACTGTGTTAGTCATAAACATCATGTAGTTTGATTCCTATAACACTGTGTTAGTCATAAACATCATGTAGTTTGATTCCTATAACACTGTGTTAGTCATAAACATGTTGTTTGATTCCTATAACACTGTGTTAGTCATAAACATCATGTAGTTTGATTCCTACAACACTGTGTTAGTCATAAATATCATGTAGTTTGATTCCTACAACACTGTGTTAGTCATAAACATCATGTAGTTTGATTCCTATAACACTGTGTTAGTCATAAACATCATGTAGTTTGATTCCTATAACACTGTGTTAGTCATAAACATCATGTAGTTTGATTCCTATAACACTGTGTTAGTCATAAACATCATGTAGTTTGATTCCTATAACACTGTGTTAGTCATAAACATCATGTAGTTTGATTCCTATAACACTGTGTTAGTCATAAACATCATGTAGTTTGATTCCTACAACACTGTGTTAGTCATAAACATCATGTAGTTTGATTCCTATAACACTGTGTTAGTCATAAACATCATGTTGTTTGATTCCTATAACACTGTGTTAGTCATAAACATCATGTAGTTTGATTCCTATAACACTGTGTTAGTCATAAACATCATGTAGTTTGATTCCTACAACACATGCAGCTCGGCCTCCCGAGTGCCGCAGAGGTCTAAGGCACTGCATCGCAGTGTTGTGGCGTCACTACAGCCTGGGGTTCGATCATTACCGGCCGTGACCGGGAGTCCCATCGGGTGGCGCACAATTGGCCTGGCGCCATCCGGGTTAGGGGAGGGTTTGGCCGGGGGGGTGTTACTTGGCTAATCGCGCTCTAGCGACTCCTTGTGGCGGGCCGGGCTCCTGCAGGCTGACCCCGGTCGTCAGTTGAACGGTGTTTCCTCCGACACATTGGTGCAGCTGGCTTCCGGGTTAAGCAGTGGGTGTTATGAAGCGTGGTTTGGCGGGTCATGTTTCGGGGGACGTATGACTCGACCTTCGCCTCTCCCAGATGCTCAAGTCATTTATATTATTTTTCTACTTCATGCATGAGGTCATAATTTGTATTGTTAGCCATTGTGCGATCTGAGAGAGAAACTGCAGAAACAATCGTGAATAGTTTTACTGTCTGTGTTCTAACCTGACTTATTGTACTAAGAGTGAGACTGTCCTCATTATTGTCTCCCCCTCCCCTTATTTTCCCCAGGTATTTATCCCTGCTTTTTTTCCTGAGCCAGTGTATTTATCCCTGTGTTTCCTGTCTCTCTGAGCCAGTGTATTTATCCCTGTGTTTCCTGTCTCTCTGAGCCAGTGTATTTATCCCTGTGTTTCCTGTCTCTCTGAGCCAGTGTATTTATCCCTGTGTTTCCTGTCTCTCTGGGCCAGTTCGTCTTGCATGTCCAAGCCTACCAGCAGTTTTTCCCGTTATCCTGCTTTGCCTTTTCTCCTTTTTCTAGTTCTCCCTGTTTTGACCCTTGCCTGTTCTGTACTCTGCACCCGCCTGCCTGACCATTGTGCCTGCCCTGACCTCGAGCCTGTCTGGACTCTGATCTTGTTATGACCTTTTGCCTGTCCTCGACCATTCTCTTGCCTACCCCTTTGGATTTATTAAACATCTTAAACTCCAACCATCTGCCTCCTGTGTCTGCATTTGGGTCTCGCCTAGTGTCATAATAGACTGTTTAATTGAATCTGTTTTGTGGAAGCTTTTAAAATGGTTAAATGGATGTGAGATTTGGATTTTACCAGATGTTTTCTGATGACAAAACCAACAAAAACTTGTATAAAAGTTTGCTTCTTTATTGTCTAGACCTCCTGTTAAAAAGTGGTTGGAAACTCAAAACTTTCATGCTTAGTAACACTTAGCCTTCCAATGACTTTTGTTTGTGCCTGCACCTCAGATTTTAATTGGATGGTTTTCATGCACAGCCCTGGCGGTACCTGTAAAACGCTTTCATTAATTTACAGCTGCGAAAGTCCACATTATAATGTAAATCTGGCGCCCCTCTCAGAGTTCAGGATCAATTAACTGGCAGAGATATGTGTCTGGAAATAATTGTGAAAACCCACACAGCTTAATAAAAATGTACCAACAGAAGGTATAATATCAATACTGTACCATTCTACCATTCTGCTATACTCTGGGGGGGACACTACCATTCTGCTGTACTCTGAGAGGGACACTACCATTCTACCATTCTGCTGTACTCTGAGAGGGACACTACCATTCTACCATTCTGCTGTACTCTGAGAGGGACACTACCATTCTACCATTCTGCTGTACTCTGAGAGGGACACTTGTTATCTGCTGTACTCTGAGAGGGACACTACCATCTTTCTGCTGTACTCTAAAGAGGGACACTAATCCATTCTACCATTCTGCTGTACTCTGACAGGGACACTGAAATCCTACCATTCTGCTGTACGACTGAGAGGACGCGACCACATTCTGCTGTACTCTGAGAGGGAGGTACCATTCTGCTGTCATAGACCATTCTGCTCACACGCTGCATCTGAGAGGACAAAAACACTACATTCTGCTGAACAAGGACACAGGACACTACCATTCAAACTGTATCCGACAAGGACACCATTCTGCTGAAAACAGAGGGGGAAATACCACTCTAATCAGAGGGCAAAATAGGGGACATTCTGCTGTACTCTGAGGGAGTTAGGAGAATGAGGAACAGCTACCATTCTGCTGTACTCGAGAGAGGGACAGAATTCTGCTGTACTCTGAGGGGACACTACCATTCTGCTGACCAGCAGAGGGAAACGAATACCATTCTGCTGGAAGCACAGGGTACATGATAATCAATGGGGGGTGCTGTACTGAGGGACACTACCATTCTACCATTCTGCTGTACTCTGAGGGGGACACTACCATTCTGCTGTACTCTGAGAGGGACACTACCATTCTGCTGTACTCTGAGAGGGACACTACCATTCTGCTGTACTCTGAGAGGGACACTACCATTCTGCTGTACTCTGAGAGGGACACTACCATTCTGCTGTACTCTGAGAGGGACACTACCATTCTGCTGTACTCTGAGGGGGACACTACCATTCTACCATTCTGCTGTACTCTGAGAGGGACACTACCATTCTACCATTCTGCTGTACTCTGAGAGGGACACTACCATTCTACCATTTTGCTGTACTCTGAGAGGGACACTACCATTCTACCATTCTGCTGTACTCTGGGGGGACACTACCATTCTGCTGTACTCTGAGAGGGACACTACCATTCTACCATTCTGCTGTACTCTGAGAGGGACACTACCATTCTACCATTCTGCTGTACTCTGAGAGGGACACTACCATTCTACCATTCTGCTGTACTCTGGGGGGGACACTACCATTCTACCATTCTGCTGTACTCTGAGAGGGACTACCATTCTGCTGTACTCTGAGGGGGACACTACCATTCTACCATTCTGCTGTACTCTGAGAGGGACTACCATTCTGCTGTACTTGTTATGCAGGTGAATGAGGACCCAAAAGCGACTTGGCGAAAACAGAGTCTTTAATCCAGTAAAGTAAATCTACAATCATAAAGCATAATTCCACTCGTAATGACGAGAACAGACTGGAGACTCGATCATAACTGCAGGTTGCCTCGGGAAGGCACGTGAACGTAGCAGACTCAGACACCTGCTCACCACGCAGCATCTGAGGGAAACACGACACGACAGGGCGATACACAGACACAGCACGGTGAACAATAGACAAGGATCCGACAGGACAGGAACGGAAAACAAGGGAAGAAATAGGGACTCTAATCAGGGGAAAAGATAGGGAACAGGTATGATTGATTAGGGGAATAGGAACAGCTGGGAGCAGGAACGGAACGATAGAGAGAAGAGAGAGAGGAAGGGAGAGAGAAAAAGGGGAACGAACCTAAAAAGAGCAGCAGGGGAAAACGAACCGAAGGAAAAGCAAAATGACAAGACAATATAAGACAAAACATGACAGTACCCCCCACTCACCGAGCGCCTCCTGGCGCACTCGAGGAGGAATCCTGGCGGCAACGGAGGAAATCATCAATAAGTGAACGGTCCAGCACGTCCCGAGACGGAACCCAACTCCTCTCCTCAGGACCGTAACCCTCCCAATCCACTAAGTATTGGTGACCCCGTCCCCGAGAACGCATGTCCATGATCCTACGTACCTTGTAAATAGGTGCGCTCGACAAGGACGGGAGGGGGGAGGGAAGACGAACGGGGGTGCGAAGAAAGGGCTTGACACAGGAGACATGGAAGACAGGATGGACGCGACGAAGATGTCGCGGAAGAAGCAGTCGCACAGCGACAGGATTGACGACCTGGGAGACACGGAACGGACCAATGAACCGCGGAGTCAACTTACGAGAAGCTGTCGTAAGAGGAAGGTTGCGAGTGGAAAGCCACACTCTCTGGCCGCAACAATACCTTGGACTCTTAATCCTACGTTTATTGGCGGCTCTCACAGTCTGTGCCCTGTAACGGCAAAGTGCAGACCTCACCCTCCTCCAGGTGCGCTCACAACGTTGGACAAACGCTTGAGCGGAGGGAACGCTGGACTCGGCAAGCTGGGATGAGAACAGAGGAGGCTGGTAACCCAGACTACTCTGAAACGGAGATAACCCGGTAGCAGACGAAGGAAGCGAGTTGTGAGCGTATTCTGCCCAGGGAGCTGTTCTGCCCAAGACGCAGGGTTTCTGAAAGAAAGGCTGCGTAGTATGCGACCAATCGTCTGATTGGCCCTCTCTGCTTGACCGTTAGACTGGGGATGAAACCCGGAAGAGAGACTGACGGACGCACCAATCAAACGACAGAACTCCCTCCAAAACTGTGACGTGAATTGCGGGCCTCTGTCTGAAACGGCGTCTAACGGGAGGCCATGAATTCTGAACACATTCTCGATGATGATTTGTGCCGTCTCCTTAGCGGAAGGAAGTTTAGCGAGGGGAATGAAATGTGCCGCCTTAGAGAACCTATCGACAACCGTAAGAATCACAGTCTTCCCCGCAGACAAAGGCAGACCGGTAATGAAGTCTAGGGCGATGTGAGACCATGGTCGAGAAGGAATGGGGAGCGGTCTGAGACGACCGGCAGGAGGAGAGTTACCTGACTTAGTCTGCGCGCAGTCCGAACAAGCAGCCACGAAACGGCGTGTGTCACGCTCCTGAGTCGGCCACCAAAAGCGCTGGCGAATAGACGCAAGAGTGCCTCGAACACCGGGATGACCAGCTAACTTGGCAGAGTGAGCCCACTGAAGAACAGCCAGACGAGTGGAAACAGGAACGAAAAGGAGGTTACTAGGACAAGCGCGCGGCGACGCAGTGTGCGTGAGTGCTTGCTTAACCTGTCTTTCAATTCCCCAGACTGTCAACCCGACAACACGCCCATAAGGAAGAATCCCCTCGGGATCAGTAGAAGCCACAGAAGAACTAAAGAGACGGGATAAGGCATCAGGCTTGGTGTTCTTGCTACCCGGACGGTAAGAAATCACAAACTCGAAACAAGCGAAAAACAACGCCCACCGAGCTTGACGAGCATTAAGTCGTTTGGCAGAACGGATGTACTCAAGGTTCTTATGGTCTGTCCAAACGACAAAAGGAACGGTCGCCCCCTCCAACCACTGTCGCCATTCGCCTAGGGCTAAGCGGATGGCGAGCAGTTCGCGGTTACCCACATCATAGTTGCGTTCAGATGGCGACAGGCGATGAGAAAAATAAGCGCAAGGATGAACCTTATTGTCAGACTGGAAGCTCTGGGATAGAATGGCTCCCACGCCTACCTCTGAAGCGTCAACCTCGACAATGAATTGTCTAGTGACGTCAGGAGTAACGAGGATAGGAGCGGACGTAAAACGTTCTTTTAGAAGATCAAAAGCTCCCTGGGCGGAACCGGACCACTTAAAACACGTCTTGACAGAAGTAAGAGCTGTGAGAGGGGCAGCAACTTGACCGAAATTACGAATGAAACGCCGATAGAAATTAGCGAAACCTAGAAAGCGCTGCAACTCGACACGTGACCTTGGAACGGGCCAATCACTGACAGCTTGGACCTTAGCGGAATCCATCTGAATGCCTTCAGCGGAAATAACGGAACCGAGAAAAGTAACGGAGGAGACATGAAAAGAGCACTTCTCAGCCTTCACGTAGAGACAATTCTCTAAAAGGCGCTGTAGAACACGTCGAACGTGCTGAACATGAATCTCGAGTGACGGTGAAAAAATCAGGATATCGTCAAGATAGACAAAAACAAAGATGTTCAGCATGTCTCTCAGAACATCATTAACTAATGCCTGAAAAACAGCTAGCGCATTGGCGAGACCAAACGGCAGAACCCGGTACTCAAAATGCCCTAACGGAGTGTTAAACGCCGTTTTCCACTCGTCCCCCTCTCTGATGCGCACGAGATGGTAAGCATTACGAAGGTCCAACTTAGTAAAGCACCTGGCTCCCTGCAGAATCTCGAAGGCTGATGACATAAGGGGAAGCGGATAACGATTCTTAACCGTTATGTCATTCAGCCCTCGATAATCCACGCAGGGGCGCAGAGTACCGTCCTTTTTCTTAACAAAAAAGAACCCCGCCCTGGCCGGAGAGGAAGAAGGCACTATGGTACCGGCGTCAAGAGACACAGATAAATAATCCTCGAGAGCCTTACGTTCGGGAGCCGACAGAGAGTATAGTCTACCCCGAGGAGGAGTGGTCCCCCGGAAGGAGATCAATACTACAATCATACGACCGGTGAGGAGGAAGGGAGTTGGCTCGGGACCGACTGAAGACCGTGCGCAGATCATGATATTCCTCCGGCACTCCTGTCAAATCGCCAGGTTCCTCCTGAGAAGTGGGGACAGAAGAAATGGGAGGGATGGCAGACATTAAACACTTCACATGACAAGAAACGTTCCAGGATAGGATAGAATTACTAGACCAATTAATAGAAGGATTATGACATACTAGCCAGGGATGACCCAAAACAACAGGTGTAAAAGGTGAACGAAAAATCAAAAAAGAAATAGTCTCACTGTGGTTACCAGATACTGTGAGGGTTAAAGGTAGTGTCTCAAATCTGATACTGGGAAGATGACTACCATCTAAGGCGAACATGGGCGTAGGCTTGTCTAACTGTCTGAAAGGAATGTCATGTTTCCGAGCCCATGCTTCGTCCATGAAACAACCCTCAGCCCCAGAGTCTATCAAGGCACTGCATGTAGCACCCGAACCGGTCCAGCGTAGATGGACCGACATAGTAGTACAGGATCTAGATGGAGAGACCTGAGTAGTAGCGCTCACCAGTAGCCCTCCGCTTACTGATGAGCTCTGGCCTTTACTGGACATGAATTGACAAAATGTCCATCAAATCCGCAATAGAGGCACAGGCGGTTGGTGATCCTCCGTTCCCTCTCCTTAGTCGAGATGCGAATACCTCCCAGCTGCATGGGCTCAGTCTCTGAGCCAGAGGAGGAGATGGTTGCGATGCGGAGCAGGGAAACACCGTTGACGCGAGCTCTCTTCCACGAGCTTGGTGACGAAGATCTACCCGTCGTTCTATGCGGATGGCGAGAGCAATCAAAGAGTCCACACTGGAAGGAACCTCCCGAGAGAGAATCTCGTCTTTGACCACTGCGTGGAGTCCCTCCAGAAAACGAGCGAGCAACGCCGGCTCGTTCCAGTCACTAGAGGCAGCAAGAGTGCGAAACTCTATAGAGTAATCCGTTATGGATCGATCACCTTGGCATAGGGAAGCCAGGGCCCTAGAAGCCTCCCTACCAAAAACTGAACGGTCAAAAACCCGAATCATCTCCTCTTTAAAGTTCTGGTAATTGTTTGAACAATCAGCCCTTGCCTCCCAGATAGCTGTGCCCCACTCTCGAGCCCGGCCAGTAAGGAGTGAAATGACGTAAGCAACCCGAGCTCTCTCTCTAGAGTATGTGTTGGGTTGGAGAGAGAACACAATATCACACTGGGTGAGAAAGGAGCGGGACTCCGTGGGCTGCCCGGAGTAGCAAGGTGGGTTATTAACCCTAGGTTCCGGAGGCTCGGCAGGCCAGGAAGTAACAGGTGGCACGAGACGAAGACTCTGGAACTGTCCAGAGAGGTCGGAAACCTGAGCGGCCAGGTTCTCCACAGCATGGCGAGCAGCAGACAATTCCTGCTCGTGTCTGCCGAGCATGGCTCCTTGGATCTCGACGGCAGTGTTACGAGCGTCTGTAGTCGCTGGGTCCATTCTTTGGTCGGATCCTTCTGTTATGCAGGTGAATGAGGACCCAAAAGCGACTTGGCGAAAACAGAGTCTTTAATCCAGTAAAGACTACCATTCTGCTGTACTCTGAGAGGGACACTACCATTCTGCTGTACTCTGGGGGGGACACTACCATTCTGCTGTACTCTGAGCGGGACACTACCATTCTGCTGTACTCTGAGAGGAACACTACCATTCTGCTGTACTCTGAGGAGGAACACTACCATTCTGCTGTACTCTGAGGAGGAACACTACCATTCTGCTGTACTCTGAGAGGAACACTACCATTCTGCTGTACTCTGAGAGGGACACTACCATTCTGCTGTACTCTGAGAGGGACACTACCATTCTGCTGTACTCTGAGGAGGAACACTACCATTCTGCTGTACTCCGAGGAGGGGCTACCATTTTGCTTTCCCACATGTGTCAGTCCAAAACACAACCATTGGAGATCTTGGGCTGCCATGCTGGCTCAATCTGGAACAATTATTACCACCTGTACTGTGTGGGCTTTGGAGCCTGTAAGATGAATAGCACAGTAAAATGGAAAGGACAGTTGGACTAAATGAAACAGCGCTCATGCAGTCACTTTGAGATCAGTTCCTACAGTTAAGAGTCTTGATGCTACAGTGTTAAGGTTTAACAGCCACTCTGTTTCTAATTGGTCTCCTGACGGGGTCCTGCTGTTAGTGATTCTGTCTGTGTTACACCGAGGCTCAAATGGTACCCTACTGCATAACATAGACTCCTGTGGGCCCTGGTCAAAAGCAGTGCACTATGTTTGGAATGGGGTGGAGTTTAGGACGCAGACAGACTAAGTGATATAGAGAAGCAGAGTCTGGGTGCCAGTCTGTTGCTGCTGTCTTGCCAACTCCTTATGGAACATATGTTTGGCTTGACAATGACAGCACCTGAGTTGGAAAGAGCACAAACAGGTCAGGATAAAACGGAGTACCATGTTGGTGGGGCACAGAACAGCAATTTATCTGCAATTCCTCTGTGTGTCTGTCATGTTGGCCCACCCATGTCCTGGGGTATCTCAGTAGTAACATGTTGGCCCACCCATGTCCTGGGGTATCTCAGTAGTAACATGTTGGCCCACCCATGTCCTGGGGTATCTCAGTAGTAACATGTTGGCCCACCCATGTCCTGGGGTATCTCAGTAGTAACATGTTGGCCCACCCATGTCCTGGGGTATCTCAGTAGTAACATGTTGGCCCACCCATGTCCTGGGGTATCTCAGTAGTAACATGTTGGCCCACCCATGTCCTGGGGTATCTCAGTAGTAACATGTTGGCCCACCCATGTCCTGGGGTATCTCAGTAGTAACATGTTGGCCCACCCATGTCCTGGGGTATCTCAGTAGTAACATGTTGGCCCACCCATGTCCTGGGGTATCTCAGTAGTAACATGTTGGCCCACCCATGTCCTGGGGTATCTCAGTAGTAACATGTTGGCCCACCCATGTCCTGGGGTATCTCAGTAGTAACATGTTGGCCCACCCATGTCCTGGGGTATCTCAGTAGTAACATGTTGGCCCACCCATGTCCTGGGGTATCTCAGTAGTAACATGTTGGCCCACCCATGTCCTGGGGTATCTCAGTAGTAACATGTGGGCCCACCCATGTCCTGGGGTATCTCAGTAGTAACATGTTGGCCCACCCATGTCCTGGGGTATCTCAGTAGTAACATGTTGGCCCACCCATGTCCTGTGGTATCTCAGTAGTAACATGTTGGCCCACCCATGTCCTGGGGTATCTCAGTAGTAACATGTGGGCCCACCCATGTCCTGTGGTATCTCAGTAGTAACATGTTGGCCCACCCATGTCCTGGGGTATCTCAGTAGTAACATGTTGGCCCACCCATGTCCTGGGGTATCTCAGTAGTAACATGTTGGCCCACCCATGTCCTGGGGTATCTCAGTAGTAACATGTTGGCCCAGCCATGTCCTGGGGTATCTCAGTAGTAACATGTTGGCCCACCCATGTCCTGGGGTATCTCAGTAGTAACATGTTGGCCCACTGTACAACAGATATCAACTGGAGGTCAGAACCATGTCCACCTTCTTCTGACAAATATTTGATCCAGTCTAGGGACATTTATGAGAATACATCTGTTCTGACAGATATCTGATCCAGTCTAGGGACATGGATGAGAATACATCTGTTCTGACTGCACACAAGCCATAGATGAGGTACACCCACAGCACAGTACATAACCATTTGGAGTCCAGTTTTCACAGATACAGTGTCAGGCACTGTGTTGTTCTGTCTACCTGATTGAAGAATGTGTATGTTTAAGATAATGACTAAAGTATTCCACCCTGAAACTATATAATTGTATGAAATGTGTCAGAGTCATAATCCAATAATGTGTGTGACTAGACTTTTTTAAGACTATGTCATTGTGTTACTATTTCGCAGTATGAGCAGGGTATAGTTGAGACATTCAAGGACAACTGAACTGTCGACTTGTGATAACGGTGAAACTAATAACTGGAAAGAGGCCTCCACACCCTAGGGAGGAGAGCAACTGTTAGAAACGGCTTGCAGAAGATGATGAAACATGTTGCAGAAGGGTGATAAACAATGTATGTGAACTTTGGAAAAATACAGCCCACCTAAAGAGAGGTGGAGTTTCTACTGATGTGAGTTCATTTGTGTGTGTGTGCTATGAAAAGATTGTGTTCTCATTTTGAAGTCAGAGCGCTCTCTGAATAAAGTATTGATCTATTGCAGACTGGGACTTTGTCTAATTCTTCACTAACCAGAGCCTTACAACCTCTGGGAATTGGTCAAAGCTTGAGTGATAGTTGAGTTCAACCACTGAGATAGCAAAATTCAGTGCAGCTCATCAGTGCAGCTAATCGGTGCAGCTCATAGGAACATCGGTGCAGCTCATAAGAACATTGGTGCAGCTCATAGGAACATCGGTGCAGCTCATAGGAACACCGGTGCAGCTCATAGGAACATCGGTGCAGCTCATAAGAACATTGGTGCAGCTCATAGGAACATTGGTGCAGCTCATAGGAACATCGGTGCAGCTCATAGGAACATCGGTGCAGCTCATATGAACATCGGTGCAGCTCATAGGAACATCGGTGCATCTCATAAGAACATTGGTGCAGCTCATCGGTGCAGCTCATAGGAACATCGGTGCAGCTCATCGGTGCAGCTCATAGGAACATCGGTGCAGCTCATAGGAACATTGGTGCAGCTCATAGGAACATCGGTGCAGCTCATTGGTGCAGCTCATAGGAACATTGGTGCAGCTCATAGGAACATCGGTGCAGCTCATAGGAACATCGGTACAGCTCATAGGAACATTGGTGCAGCTCATCAGTGCAGCTCATAGGAACATTGGTGCAGCTCATAGGAACATCGGTGCAGCTCATAGGAACATCGGTGCAGCTCATAGGAACATCGGTGCAGCTCATAGGAACATTGGTGCAGCTCATAGGAACATCGGTGCAGCTCATAGGAACATTGGTGCAGCTCATCAGTGCAGCTCATAGGAACATTGGTGCAGCTCATAGGAACATTGGTGCAGCTCATTGGTGCAGCTCATAGGAACATTGGTGCAGCTCATAGGAACATCGGTGCAGCTCATAGGAACATCGGTGCAGCTCATAGGAACATTGGTGCAGCTCATCAGTGCAGCTCATAGGAACATTGGTGCAGCTCCTCGGCACAGCTCATCGCTGCAGCTCACACACAAGTGGAGGTGAAGTGCAATGAATCTATGGCCAATAAAACTGTGGGGTTTTCTCACTGACCTCAAGGCCCTTTTTCTTTTGTAAATAACGGGAGATTTACAAATCCAATACGTGACCTGGATAGTTCTGTAATCAACCTGCTTTCCAAGTCACCTTTCTTAACATTACTGAGAAGTTTTAGGGCTTAATGCTCCATTTAAAGAAAACAGACGCTGAATGTAGTTAGAAAGCCTGGTATTTGAGAAGAAGTGAATGAGATACATTCATATATTATCCTCACTGACTTTAGGACCTCTGAAAGAGAGGAGATATGATGACCCAAATACCTCACGGTCATTGACCATACCTCTCCCCCGTCTCTCCCTATCCCTCCATTCTCCCCCACTAACACATTTCTCCCCCACCCTGCTCTTCCCCCTCTCTTCCTCCTCTCTCCCCCACCCTGCTCTTCCCCCTCTCTTCCTCCTCTCTCGCCCACCCTGCTCTTCCCCCTCTCTCCCTCCCTCTCTCCCCCACCCTGCTCTTCCCCCTCTCTTCCTCCTCTCTCCCCCACCCTGCTCTTCCCCCTCTCTTCCTCCTCTCTCGCCCACCCTGCTCTTCCTCCCTCTCTTCCTCCTCTCTCCCCCACCCTGCTCTTCCCCCTCTCTTCCTCCTCTGTCCCCCACCCTGCTCTTCCCCCTCTCTTCCTCCTCTCTCCCCCACCCTGCTCTTCCCCCCCTCTCTTCCTCCTCTCTCCCCCACCCTGCTCTTCCTCCCTCTCTTCCTCCTCTCTCCCCCACCCTGCTCTTCCCCCTCTCTTCCTCCTCTCTCCCCCACCCTGCTCTTCCCCCTCTCTTCCTCCTCTCTCCCCCACCCTGCTCTTCCTCCCTCTCTTCCTCCTCTCTCCCCCACCCTGCTCTTCCCCCTCTTCCTCCTCTCTCTCCCACCCTGCTCTTTCCCCCTCTCTTCCTCCTCTCTCTCCCACCCTGCTCTTCCCCCCTCTCTTCCTCCTCTCTCTCCCACCCTGCTCTTCCCCCCTCTCTTCCTCCTCTCTCTCCCACCCTGCTCTTCCCCCCTCTCGTCCTCCTCTCAACAGAAGATGACATTCCGGAGGGGAGCAGCAGAGTGAAGAGGTCTGGATTGGGGTGTAGGGGTGTAAGTCTGAGAGCCTGGTGAGTCAGTCAATCATATTTTAGAACAGACAGAGAACCACACCACTGGCGCCACATCAGTGCAGAGCAGAGAGGCTAGAGAGGGGAGGGTTACACACAGGCATACAGGCATACACACACACGCACACACACACAGAGTACCCTGTCCGCACCACAGAGGAACTGCTGGTCTGTACTGGAGAACAGATGTCAGAGTGAATGGTTTATGCTCCATGGTGAACTGCCTGGAGTCACACAGCAATCCTTTTCCATTCTTCAGTCTGTGTTTACATACAACATGTACCATCCTCCACACATCTAACAGACATCCAACCACAAAAAGGGTTGGCAAAGAGACAAAGCAGAACGTTGCATTTTAGCCAGCATGAAACAAAGAGAGAGGATGAATGTGTGCTAGATTAGAACCTCCATGTTTTTGTGGAGATTCATAACTATCCTGGGGTTTGTTATTGGCTTTATCAGAGAGACAGAGAGAGGGGGGAGAAGAGAGAGAGAGGACAGAGAGAGAGAGAGACAGAGAGATAGAGAGAGAGAGAGAGAGAGAGAGAGAGACAGAGAGACAGAGAGACAGAGAGAGAGAGAGAGAGAGAGAGAGAGAGACAGAGAGACAGAGAGAGAGAGAGAGAGAGAGAGAGAGAGAGAGAGAGAGAGAGAGAGACAGAGAGACAGAGAGACAGAGAGACAGAGAGAGAGAGGACAGAGAGAGAGAGAGGGGGGAGAGAGAGGACGGAGAGAGAGAGAGAGAGACAGAGACAGACAGAGAGAGACATAGAGAGGGGGAAGAGAGAGAGAGGAGAGAGAGAGAGAGAGAGAGAGACAGAGAGAGAGAGAGAGAGGACAGAGAGAGAGAGAGGGGGGAGAGAGAGGACAGAGAGAGAGGGAGACAGAGAGAGAGAGAGACAGAGAGACAGAGAGACAGAGAGGGTGGAAGAGAGAGAGAGGACAGAGAGAGAGAGACAGAGAGAGAGAGAGACAGAGAGACAGAGAGAGAGAGGGGGATAGAGAGAGAGAGAGAGAGAGAGAGAGACAGACAGAGAGACAGAGAGAGAGGGGGAGAGAGAGAGAGAGAGAGAGAGAGAGAGAGAGAGAGAGAGAGAGAGAGAGAGAGAGAGAGAGAGAGAGAGAGAGAGAGAGAGAGAGAGAGAGAGAGAGATAATTAGAGAGAGAGAGAGAGAGATAATTAGAGAGAGAGAGAGAGAGAGAGAGAGAGAGAGAGAGAGAGAGGGGTGGCAGACTGTGTGTGTGTTCTTTAGAGGTGTTTTGAAAAATGGGACAGGATATTTATTTATGGAGTGAGGACTCCAAGGTGCTCATGGGATGAGACAGATATTGTAAAAATAATCATTAAGATGACACATAATCCTTCTAACACTCTGATACCTGTGATCCCATTCCTCTTGTCTAAATCCTGGTTCTCTGCCAAAGAGGGAAAGGGGAAGGGGGAGACCTAGTCAGTTGCACAACTGAATGGTTTCATTTAAAATGTGTCTTCCGGATTTAACCCAACCCCTCTGAATCAGACTGTCAGGCTCGGTAACAGAAGGGGTTCGAGCTCTGTGAGTCTTAAATAGCTCATGATAATCTCTCCTGTTGACTGGTGACGAGAAAGAGACAGGTGTGTTGTATCTCCATGACGACCCAGGCCCACACAGACACAGCCACTCACTGACAGACACAGCCACTCACTGACAGACACACAGACAGCCCTACATTCCTGCTGGAGACACACAGTACAATGTGAAGGACAGGGAATAACACAGGGATAACTAGCCTTCTGGTCCAGGCTGTGGAGAGAAGGAAATGGAATGTATTCCGTATGGGGGGCTGGAAAGAGGGAATTCATTAGTTCCAGAATCTTCTAGGGGAGAGTGGGGTATGATGAGCCAATGGGGTAAGTTGAGGCACCCTTGTTTCTAGGAAACCATAGACAAAATGTCTAATTTATCCAAATATTTAGGAAATATATACATATATATTTTTGGTTGTATTTTCGTGATATCCAATTGCGATCTGGTCTCATCGCTGCACCTCCCCAACGGGCTCAGGAGAGTCATGAGGTCAAGTCATGAGTCCTCCTCCAGACCGAGGTTCTTAACACCCGCCCGCTTAACCCGGAAACCAGTTGTTACACCGTTCAACAGACGACCGGGGTCAGCCTGCAGGCGCCCGGCCCGCCACAAGGAGTCGCTAGAGGGCGATGAGCACCCCTGACCAAACCCTCCTCTAACCCGGAGGACGCTGGGCCAATTGTGCACCGCCGTATGGGACTCCAGGTCACGGCTGGTTGTGACACAGCCTGGGATCGAACCCGGGTCTGTAGGGACGCCTCAAGTGTGGGCTAATATAGTAAAAATGTTATCCTTGGGGTAAGTTGTGTCAATGTTTGAGCCAATGGCAAGTTGAGCAAGTGTTGTCTTCCCAGGCGTAATGCAAGGCATTATCTCTAGGATATGAGGTAAAAACAAGGCCTGGCCTGTGTTAAAGTACAATGTGTTTGTTAGATGTTAAGCCTGTGTTGAAAGATGCTTAAAAGAGGCCTCTCGTGTGGTGCAGTGGTCTAAAGCAGAGGCATCACTACAGATCTGGGTTTGATCCTGGGGTGTGTCGCCACCAGGAGACCCATGAGGCACTGCACAATTGGGTTAGGGGAGGTTTTGGTCTGCCTGGATGTCCTTGTCCTATCGCGCTCTAGCAGCTCCTTGTGCCGGTTACATGCACGCTGACTTCGGTCCCACACACACACACACACACACACACACACACACACACACACACACACACACACACACACACACACACACACACACACACACACACACACACACACACACACACACACACACACGCCGGCTGTCCCACACACACACACACACACACCACACACACACACACATAGATGTTCAGTAGAACATGTCAGGAAAAGACACACACACACATAGACAGTTTTCCCCTAGATGTTTCCCCTGGGAAACACTGTGTTTGGGAAATAAAGGTAACAATATTCCATTCAGTTGTGCTGGGTAATGTCAGGAAAAAGGTCCCCACACACACACACACACACACACACACACACACACACACACACACACACACACACACACACACACACACACACACACACACACACACACACACACACACACACACACACACACACACACACACACACACACACACACACACACACACACACACACACACACACACACACACATAGATGTTCAGTAGAAGCTGGGTAATGTCAGGATAAGAGGTCTTTTACATCCCTTTGAGATGTTCAGTAGAAGTTGTGCATCAACGTTGAATTTTAAAAACCTGTTATATTAAAATGACTAAATTAGATTTTTATTATGAATAAAGACTTGCTAAAGTGCCCAAATTCTTGATATTGACGTGTCGCTCAGTGACTTCTAGGAAGATTTGAACCCATTTAAACCCACATTTCTCCAAGTTCTCATCATCATTGTAAGGCTCTAGTTATTTTGTTGCTTTGACAAAGTCATTTCGGGGTGACAGGTTTGGGCTCTAATATCAAATCAAATCAAATTGTATTTGTCACATACACATGGTTAGCAGATGTTAATGCGAGTGTAGCGAAATGCTTGTGCCTCTAGTTCCGACAAGGCAGTAATAACCAACGAGTAATCTAACCTAACAATTCCACAACTACTACCTTATACACACAAGTGTAAAGGGATAAAGAATATGTACATAAAGATATATGAATGAGTGATGGTACAGAGCAGCATAGGCAAGATGCAGTAGATGGTATAGAGTACAGTATATACATATGAGATGAGTAATGTAGGGTATGTAAACAAAGTGGCATAGTTTAAAGTGGCTAGTGATACATGTATTACATACAGATGCAGTAGATGATATAGAGTACAGTATATATTGGTTAGAGAATTGGGCCAGTAACCGAATGGTTACTAGATCAAATCCCCAAGCAGACAAGATAAACATCTGTATTTCTGCCCCTGACCAGGTCACTTGACCCACTGTTCCTAAGATGTCATTGTAAATAAGCATTTGTTCTTAACTGACTTGCATGGTTTAATAATTCTGAAGATTATTATTCATATCAATGATTCATCTAATGAAATGTGTGTCTCCCTGTTTTGTGAACTGATCTTGTCGAGCAATAACACGTCAACCCTGTTAGCCATAGATAGACAGGCTAGAAATGTTTATACAATAAATAAGTAATGTGAAGCTTGCATTCAATTGCCCCTTCCTGTTGTACACAACAAGCTTCAATTCCCCCTGTCACAAGGTGATTTATGGCTGATTTAAGAAGAAATCATCAACCCTGTTAAGGTCAACCCTGTTACGGTCAACCCTGTTAAGGTCAACCCTGTTAAGGTCAATCATGTTACGGTCAACCCTGTTAAGGTCAACCATGTTACGGTCAACACTGTTAAGGTCAACCCTGTTACGGTCAACCCTGTTAAGGTCAACCCTGTTACGGTCAACCCTGTTAAGGTCAACCCTGTTACGGTCAACCCTGTTAAGGTCAACCCTGTTAAGGTCAACCCTGTTACGGTCAACCCTGTTAAGGTCAACCCTGTTACGGTCAACCCTGTTACGGTCAACCCTGTTAAGGTCAACCCTGTTAAGGTCAACCCTATTAAGGTCAACCCTGTTACGGTCAACCCTGCTAAGGTCAACCCTGTTAAGGTCAACCCTATTAAGGTCAACCCTGTTAAGGTCAACCCTGTTCAACCCTGTTAAGGTCAACCCTGTTAAGGTCAACCCTGTTAAGGTCAACCCTATTAAGGTCAACCCTGTTACGGTCAACCCTGCTAAGATCAACTCTATTACTTTATTTGGCACTTAATAGGCAGTTACTATTGTATTTTTTATTTAACCTCTTGAGATGGGAGAATGTGTTTTTTAATTAAGTTGCTCTTTATGAAAAAATCTTAAAATCAGGTGAAATAAAACTTTTTTTGAATGAAGTTACACTGTACCTTAAGGTACTCATTTGATGGAATGACCCAGCTCTCAGCCACTGATAGGCTGTGAGGCTAAAGACCACACCCAGCTCCCAGCCACTGATAGGCTGTGAGGCTAAAGACCACACCCAGCGCCCAGCCACTGATAGGCCGTGAGGCTAAAGACCACACCCAGCTCCCAGGCACTGATAGGCTGTTAGGCTAATGGAGTGTATGAGGCTAAATATTAAGGGTTTAGTTTTTGTTTTCATTCAGGAAGAAGGGAAGATCCATTTAACTTTTCATCTCAAGTGCTGGTCATGAGTGGTGCCAAACTAGCAGATGTAGAAACACTACCACGACTTCATATTGTAGTATTATTCCACACACACGCCTGTGATACTGTAACAACATTATCCTAGGGAATTAATACAACTTCAAGGAGTGTGTACTGGACTGTTGGAATGTCCCAAAGAGGAAGGTTGTGTGTGTGTGTGTGTGTGTGTGTGTGTGTGTGTGTGTGTGTGTGTGTGTGTGTGTGTGTGTGTGTGTGTGTGTGTGTGTGTGTGTGTGTGTGTGTGTGTGTGTGTGTGTGTGTGTGTGTGTGTGTGTGTGTGTGTGTGTGTGTGTGTGTGCGTGTGTGTGTGTGTGTGTGTTTCCATGATTCTGGGTGTGCTGTATACACTGAGCCACACAGTTAGAGTTAAACAATGCTTCTGTTTGATTTACAGTGACAGCACAAATACAACAAATCTCTCTCATACTGATCCCTCTACTTTGAGCTTTCCTTTTCCTCCCTCTCTCTCTCTGGGAGTAGAGGGGTTGTCTTTTTCCATGGCTGTGCAAAGAAAGCTCTCAGTGAAGTGTGGAGGAACGGCTACAATCACATCCTACACTCTTTCACAGTGTCTCTTGAGTGTCTTGCTGAGTGTGACTGTCTGTGAGTGTGACTGTGTGTGAGTGTGTGTGTGTGTGTGTGTGTGTGTGCGTGCGTGCGTGCGTGCGTGCGTGCGCGTGCGCGCGTGCGTGCGTGTGTGTGTGTGACTGCACAGAGTCATAAATAGCTGAAACCTTAATAAAGCCACTGTACAACATGGCACGGTGCTACAACACTGTAATTCACCACAGACTTATTTGCTCTGATTTTTATTGAGCATTTATTTTTAAATAAGAGCTAAAACTCCATAAAATATCCATTTAAAGAAACAAATAGTAAAAACTTAATTGACTTGTAACATCAGGGTCATGGCAACATTGAAAACGAATCATCAAGGAGTGAGGTCACCCTCCAATGATAGACAAGGGGGAGGTGTTGACAGTGAGATCATTCACCAATGATAGACAAGGGGGAGGTGTTGACAGTGAGGTCATTCACCAATGATAGACAAGGGGGAGGTGTTGACTGTGAGGTCATTCCCCAATGATAGACAAGGGGGAGGTGTTGACAGTGAGGTCATTCACCAATGATAGACAAGGGGGAGGTGTTGACTGTGAGGTCATTCACCAATGATAGACAAGGGGGAGGTGTTAACAGTTGGTCTTTTATGCTTTTGACATTAAAGTGAATTAATAGGTTTAGATTGTTGACATTTGAGCTCAGCTTTTAATTCAACAGAGGTATGTCATTCAAGATTATTAAATAATATTTTATCAATTGAAAGATAACTAATAAAGTACATCTGAAGTGGTCCATGACATCTTTCTGTTTCAATCACGTTGAATGGTAGCAGATCTATCCAAAGGTGACTTCACTGTTTTCATGTTTTCAGGACATAAGAACAAACCATGTCTCTGAGGAGGACAAAGACTTTCCCCCAGGAGCCTGTAGAACTGCAGTGCCCACACAGACACAGACACTATAACATACACACACAGGGCCATGCCATCTCAACACCAGAGAAACTAAGCAGCCATGTTGTTATCAAATTCAGGCAGACTGGGGAATATTAAGAGACAGAGCGTTATTTGAAAGCCGGTAATAGGAACCAGATTGCTCCTTTAATTAGCGCGTCTCAGTGTGACACTATGCCCCATTATCCTGCTGCCTACAGCTACAACATGTGGAAACAAGCCCAGCCATAGGAAGTGATGTTGGGGGATCCGGTCTAGACGGACGGACATGGATGTGGAGAGGACCATGGGGGTCTAGGCTGGGCTGTGGAGGGAGAAGAATCAATAGCACCACTCACACAGTTCTCAACTTGTCACAGAAGGAGACAGAGACGTTTTGAACAGGTTTTCACCAGGATTAGGGAAAGATTTCCTCATCATGAAGAAAACTATCAGACTCCTACTGCTCCTTGCACGGCCAGTCAACAGATTGTCATAACTTGTTGTAATGGGATATATTATGCCGTTGTTATGACAACGTTATGGCTTGATGATGATGGTTGTTACAGTTACCTACTGCTGTAGGATACAGCCAATAAAGTAGGAGTGTGTCTTTGTTTAAGCATGGCACCATCTCATTGCCTTGGTGCATTTACACAAAGCTCATTTAGGACAATATTGTCATCCTGACCCGTAGTACGAGACAGGGGAGGAAGTTAGCCTAGCGGTTAAGAGCGTTGGGCTAGTAACCAGAAGGTGGAATCCCCGAGCTGGCAAGGTGGATAAATCTACCATTCTGTTCCCTGGGTACAGATGGCGTGGATATCCATCAAGCCCCCCCACCACCACACCTCTCTGATTCAGAGGGGTTGGGTTAAATGAGGAAGACACATTTCAGTTGAATGCATTCGGGTGTACAGCTGACCATTCTCTCCTACAAGGAGGTTAAAACATGTAACATGAACATCCACATCATCCACCTCTCTCCACCAGTCAATGGTTTGGAATGTAGTGAAATAGGGGTGGAGGAAAAGGGTCTCTCATGTCACACTGCTTCATCAACATCCTGGAGAGCACCACTCAAATCCCACACAGCTGTGTCAACACCACGTAGTAGAATAAGCATTCAGAAAGAGATACCGAAATTAATCATTAATGCAAAGCAGTAATATTTTTCCACACTGTGTGTCGTCGTTGTATGGCTGTTTTGGGTTTGGCACATTCATGTCTAGCCGCAGTGGTAACAAACTTGATTTTCTTGTAACAGTGACACAAGCTAGAGGGCATTCTTTACCTAAAACACACACAGACAAAGACCTTGAAAAGTGCCTCCCGAGTGGCTCAGAGGTCTAAGGCACTGCATCATAGTGGTCTAAGGCACTGCATCATAGTGGTCTAAGGAACTGCATCACAGTGGTCTAAGGCACTGCATCACAGTGGTCTAAGGAACTGCATCACAGTGGTCTAAGGCACTGCATCACAGTGGTCTAAGGAACTGCATCACAGTGGTCTAAGGCACTGCATCACAGTGGTCTAAGGCACTGCATCACAGTGGTCTAAGGAACTGCATCACAGTGGTCTAAGGCACTGCATCACAGTGGTCTAAGGAACTGCATCACAGTGGTCTAAGGCACTGCATCACAGTGGTCTAAGGAACTGCATCACAGAACTGCATCACAGTGGTCTAAGGCACTGCATCACAGTGGTCTAAGGAACTGCATCACAGTGGTCTAAGGAACTGCATCACAGTGGTGGAACTGCATCACAGTGGTCTAAGGAACTGCATCACAGTGGTCTAAGGAACTGCATCACAGTGGTCTAAGGAACTGCATCACAGTGGTCTAAGGAACTGCATCACAGTGGTCTAAGGCACTGCATCACAGTGGTCTAAGGAACTGCATCACAGTGGTCTAAGGAACTGCATCACAGTGGTCTAAGGAACTGCATCACAGTGGTCTAAGGAACTGCATCACAGTGGTCTAAGGAACTGCATCACAGTGGTCTAAGGAACTGCATCACAGTGGTCTAAGGAACTGCATCACAGTGGTCTAAGGAACTGCATCACAGTGGTCTAAGCACTGCATCACAAGGCACTGCATCACAGTGGTCTAAGGCACTGCATCACAGTGGTCTAAGGAACTGCATCACAGTGGTCTAAGGAACTGCATCACAGTGGTCTAAGGAACTGCATCACAGTGGTCTAAGGAACTGCATCACAGTGGTCTAAGGAACTGCATCACAGTGGTCTAAGGCACTGCATCACAGTGGTCTAAGGAACTGCATCACAGTGGTCTAAGGAACTGCATCACAGTGGTCTAAGGAACTGCATCACAGTGGTCTAAGGAACTGCATCACAGTGGACTCCTAAGCATGAACTGCATCAAGATGCAGTGGCTTCTACGCATGGCTCTTGACTGCATCACAGTGGTCTAAGGTAACTGCATCACTTAAAAGTGGTCTCAGAGTGAGACTGATTACCAGTTCAGACAGTTGGTTGTGTAGACTAGTGGTCTAAGTTCAGAACTGCATCACATGTGGTCTCAGAAGGAACTGCATCACAGTGGATTACCTCAGACAAGTGAACTGATTACCAGTTCACAGTGGTCAGTGTTTGGAGACTGGTTGGTTGTCTGACATCAGTGTTTGGAGAACGGTTTTCTTTGTTCCTCACAGCCATGTAATCTGAGAGACTCCCATCTGTCGAGAGCAGGCCAGGACACGCACAGGTATGCCCACAACCTCCTGTCTCTACAACCTCCTGTCTCTACAACCACCTGTCTCTACAACCTCCTGTCTCTACAACCACCTGTCTCTACAACCACCTGTCTCTACAACCACCTGTCTCTACAACCTCCTGTCTCTAAAACCTCCTGTCTCTACAACCTCCTGTCTCTACAACCTCCTGTCTCTAAAACCTCCTGTCTCTACAACCTCCTGTCTCTACAACCTCCTGTGTCTACAACCTCCTGTGTCTACAACCTCCTGTCTCTACAACCACCTGTCTCTACAACCACCTGTCTCTACAACCTCCTGTCTCTAAAACCTCCTGTCTCTACAACCTCCTGTCTCTAAAACCTCTTGTCTCTACAACCTCCTGTCTCTACAACCTCCTGTGTCTACAACCTCCTGTCTCTACAACCTCCTGTCTCTAAAACCTCCTGTCTCTACAACCACCTGTCTCTACAACCTCCTGTGTCTACAACCTCCTGTCTCTACAACCTCCTGTCTCTACAACCTCCTGTCTGGAAAACCTCCTGTGTCATTCCACATTAGTGCCTGCTGGTCTATCTGAAGAAACCAGAAGGTTTATGTCAAGTGTAGTTGTGCTCAGCCTTGGTCCTGAGGGCATCTTAAACAAGTAAAAACAAGTTATGGGTATTAATAATAACAGCACCAGGAAGAGGCCCTGGTGGTTGTGAGTTAAATTAAAGACATTCTGTCTCTTGTGGGGCAAGATTTTCCTCACATCCATTATGACATCATCACCCTGTCCCGTTGATGGCAGAGGGTTGTCTTGGTGATAGATTCCGTGTCAGCCAAAAGGTTCTGCAGCTATGAGAATTTGTGAGCAGAGTGGAACAGACAGAGTAGAATGGAACAGCCGTGGAATTTCTGAATTCTCCCTGGAAACAGTCTAACCTGTAACTGATTCCAGGCCTGTCTGAACGGCCAACTGACCTCAGAGGAAGAGACAGCTGTGATAGGTCTATGCCCTCCAGGAGGGCCCAAATACCATTAGAATGCGTCTCCTAAACCACAGCAATATACACAAGGAGGGGGGCAATGATGTGAAGGAAACTGCAGCTAGAGACTTCAGTCAGGGAAAAGGAGGGAGATAAATTACATGGACTAACTTTCTTTGGGTTTTGGATGTGATTTGCTTTGCAATGTCATTTTCTGTTTCCTTTGATTTATTTATCTACTGTTCTCATTTACTATACTGTAGTGTACCAAACAATATGTTATCATTTACTATACTGTAGTGTTACCAACAATATGTTATCATTTACTGTACTGTAGTGTTACCAACAATATGTTATCATTTACTATACTGTAGTGTTACCAACAATATGTTATCATTTACTATACTGTAGTGTTACCAACAATATGTTATCATTTACTGTACTGTAGTGTTACCAACAATATGTTACCATTTACTATACTGTAGTGTTACCAACAATATGTTACCATTTACTATACTGTAGTGTTACCAACAATATGTTACCATTTACTGTACTGTAGTGTTACCAACAATATGTTACCATTTACTATACTGTAGTGTTACCAACAATATGTTACCATTTACTATACTGTAGTGTTACCAACAATATTTTACCATTTACTGTACTGTTGTATCACCAACAATATGGTATCATTTACTATACTGTAGTGTTACCAACAATATGTTACCATTTACTGTACTGTAGTGTTACCAACAATATGTTACCATTTACTATACTGTAGTGTTACCAACAATATGTTACCATTTACTATACTGTAGTGTTACCAACAATATGTTACCATTTACTATACTGTAGTGTTACCAACAATATGTTACCATTTACTATACTGTAGTGTTACCAACAATATGTTACCATTTACTATACTGTAGTGTTACCAACAATATGTTACCATTTACTATACTGTAGTGTTACCAACAATATGTTACCATTTACTATACTGTAGTGTTACCAACAATATGTTACCATTTACTATACTGTAGTGTTACCAACAATATGTTACCATTTACTATACTGTAGTGTTACCAACAATATGTTACCATTTACTGTACTGTAGTGTTACCAACAATATGTTATCATTTACTATACTGTAGTGTTACCAACAATATGTTACCATTTACTATACTGTAGTGTTACCAACAATATGTTACCATTTACTATACTGTAGTGTTACCAACAATATGTTACCATTTACAAGTGTTACCAACAATATGTTACCATTTACTATACTGTAGTGTTACCAACAATATGTTACCATTTACTGTACTGTAGTGTTACCAACAATATGTTACCATTTACTATACTGTAGTGTTACCAACAATATGTTACCATTTACTATACTGTAGTGTTACCAACAATATGTTACCATTTACTATACTGTAGTGTTACCAACAATATGTTACCATTTACAATATGTTACCAACAATATGTTACCATTTACTATACTGTAGTGTTACCAACAATATGTTACCATTTACTATACTGTAGTGTTACCAACAATATGTTACCATTTACTATACTGTAGTGTTACCAACAATATGTTACCATTTACTATACTGTAGTGTTACCAACAATATGTTACCATTTACTATACTGTAGTGTTACCAACAATATGTTACCATTTACTTACTGTAGTGTTACCAACAATATGTTACCATTTACTATACTGTAGTGTTACCAACAATATGTTACCATTTACTATACTGTAGTGTTACCAACAATATGTTACCATTTACTATACTGTAGTGTTACCAACAATATGTTACCATTTACTATACTGTAGTGTTACCAACAATATGTTACCATTTACTATACTGTAGTGTTACCAACAATATGTTACCATTTACTATACTGTAGTGTTACCAACAATATGTTACCATTTACTATACTGTAGTGTTACCAACAATATGTTACCATTTACTACTGTACTGTAGTGTTACCAACAATATGTTACCATTTACTATACTGTAGTGTTACCAACAATATGTTACCATTTACTATACTGTAGTGTTACCAACAATATGTTACCATTTACTATACTGTAGTGTTACCAACAATATGTTACCATTTACTATACTGTAGTGTTACCAACAAATGTTACCATTTACTTACTGTAGTGTTACCAACAATATGTTACATTTATACTGTAGTGTTACCAACAATATGTTACCATTTACTATACTGTAGTGTTACCAACAATATGTTACCATTTACTATACTGTAGTGTTACCAACAATATGTTACCATTTACTATACTGTAGTGTTACCAACAATATGTTACCATTTACTATACTGTAGTGTTACCAACAATATGTTACCATTTACTATACTGTAGTGTTACCAACAATATGTTACCATTTACTATACTGTAGTGTTACCAACAATATGTTACCATTTTTACTATACTGTAGTGTTACCAACAATATGTTACCATTTATACTGTAGTGTTACCATTTACTATACTGTAGTGTTACCAACAATATGTTACCATTTACTATACTGTAGTGTTACCAACAATATGTTACCATTTACTATACTGTAGTGTTACCAACAATATGTTACCATTTACTATACTGTAGTGTTACCAACAATATGTTACCATTTACTATACTGTAGTGTTACCAACAATATGTTACCATTTACTATACTGTAGTGTTACCAACAATATGTTACCATTTACTATACTGTAGTGTTACCAACAATATGTTACCATTTACTATACTGTAGTGTTACCAACAATATGTTACCATTTACTATACTGTAGTGTTACCAACAATATGTTACCATTTACTATACTGTAGTGTTACCAACAATATGTTACCATTTACTATACTGTAGTGTTACCAACAATATGTTACCATTTACTATACTGTAGTGTTACCAACAATGTTACCATTTACTATAGTGTTACCAACAATATGTTACCATTTACTATACTGTAGTGTTACCAACAATATGTTACCATTTACTATACTGTAGTGTTACCAACAATATGTTACCATTTACTATACTGTAGTGTCATAAACAATATGTTATCATTTACTATACTGTAGTGTTACCAACAATATGTTACCATTTACTTGTGTCACGACTCCCACCGAAGGTGGCTCCTCTTCCTGTTCAGGCGGCGCTCGGCGGTCGTCGTCACCGGTCTACTAGCTGCCACCAATCCCCTTTTCTTTTTCTGTTGGTTTTGTCTTATTGGTTACACCTGTGTCTTGTTAGGGTTTTGGTTAGGGCTATTTGAGCCGGTTATGCCCGCCTGCTTCTGTTCGTTTTGTGGATGTGCTATTTTCTTATTTTCTCCGGACTGTTTGGGTCCTGTTTTTGGGTCCGGTCATTGTATGTGCCTGGTGTTTTGGCGTGACCTTTTCTGTCACCGGAATAAATATGGTTGTCCTAAACCCTCCACTCTCTTTGCACCTGACTCCTCACCCACTACTCCTAGAAGTCTCTCTGCGCCTGACTCCGCACCCACTACTCCTAGAAGTCTCTCTGCGCCTGACTCCAAACCCACTACTCCTAGAAGTCTCTCTGCGCCTGACTCCAAACCCACTACTCCTAGAAGTCTCTCTGCGCCTGACTCCGCACCCACTACTCCTAGAAGTCTCTCTGCGCCTGACTCCGCACCCACTACTCCTAGAAGTCTCTCTGCGCCTGACTCCAAACCCACTACTCCTAGAAGTCTCTCTGCGCCTGACTCCAAACCCACTACTCCTAGAAGTCTCTCTGCGCCTGACTCCAAACCCACTACTCCTAGAAGTCTCTCTGCGCCTGACTCTAAACCCACTACTCCTAGAAGTCTCTCTGCGCCTGACTCCAAACCCACTACTCCTAGAAGTCTCTCTGCGCCTGACTCCGCACCCACTACTCCTAGAAGTCGTAACAACTTGATTGTAGTGTCATCAACAATGAGCAGATTTCCAAATCAGCAATGTGTACCACATGCTCGGCACGTCATGCAGTGGCAGTCAACAACCCTTCTATAGTGGTTAGAGTGTTGGGCCAGTAACCAAAAGGTTGCTGGATCAAATCCCCGAGCTGACAAGGTAAACATCTGCCGTTCTGCCCCTTGCAAGGCAGTCAACCCTCTGTTCCCCGGGCAACGAAGACGTGGATGTCGTTTATGGCAGCCCCCCCCCTCATCTCTCTGATTGTATCTGAAGCATCTCTCTCTCTTGCCTGAGGTCCATATGAAAGCATTACAGACAACATGGTGGTCCAATAAGACTTTATAATTGATAAATACACATACACACATAATCAGTCCTGAATGCCAACATTAAGACATAACAACATGAACACATACAGAAACTATATGCTAAATCAAGTCTTCCACATTCATGGTCAGTGCATTAATTAAAAGATGCCCCACAATAAATAACCCACTGTTCTGAATGGGGGGCACTGCAACAAACAATACTTCCTTTGAACAACATGAGATGAGAGAGGGACACTTCTGGCAATGCTATACTGGCTGGCACAGGAGGCTGGTGATTGGAATGGTATCAAATGTGTTTCATGTGTTCAACATCATTACATAAATTCCAATCCAGCCATTACTATGAGCCCGTCCTCCCCAATGAAGGTGCCACCAGCCACCTCCAGCCATTACTATGAGCCCGTCCTCCCCAATGAAGGTGCCACCAGCCACCTCCAGCCATTACTATGAGCCCGTCCTCCCCAATGAAGGTGCCACCAGCCGCCTCCAGCCATTACTATGAGCCCGTCCTCCCCAATGAAGGTGCCACCAGCCACCTCCAGCCATTACTATGAGCCCGTCCTCCCCAATGAAGGTACCACCAGCCACCTCCAGCCATTACTATGAGCCCGTCCTCCCCAATGAAGGTCCACCAGCCGCCTCCAGCCATTACTATGAGCCCGTCCTCCCCAATGAAGGTGCCACCAGCCACCTCCAGCCATTACTATGAGCCCGTCCTCCCCAATGAAGGTACCACCAGCCTCCTCCAGCCATTACTATGAGCCCGTCCTCCCCAATGAAGGTACCACCAGCCACCTCCAGCCATTACTATGACCCTGTCCTCCCCAATGAAGGTACCACCAGCCACCTCCAGCCATTACTATGACCCTGTCCTCCCCAATGAAGGTACCACCAGCCACCTCCAGCCATTACTATGAGCCCGTCCTCCCCAATGAAGGTACCACCAGCCACCTCCAGCCGTTACTATGACCCTGTCCTCCCCAATGAAGGTACCACCAGCCACCTCCAGCCATTACTTTGAGCCCGTCCTCCCCAATGAAGGTACCACCAGCCACCTCCAGCCATTACTATGAGCCCGTCCTCCCCAATGAAGGTGCCACCAGCCACCTCCAGCCGTTACTATGAGCCCGTCCTCCCCAATGAAGGTACCACCAGCCACCTCCAGCCATGAGCCCGTCCTCCCCAATGATGACCACCAGCCACCCCAGTCCTCCCCCAATGAAGGTACCACCAGCCTCCTCCAGCCATTACTATGAGCCCGTCCTCCCCAATGAAGGTACCACCAGCCACCTCCAGCCATTACTATGACCCTGTCCTCCCCAATGAAGGTACCACCAGCCACCTCCAGCCATTACTATGAGCCCGTCCTCCCCAATGAAGGTACCACCAGCCACCTCCAGCCGTTACTATGACCCTGTCCTCCCCAATGAAGGTACCACCAGCCACCTCCAGCCATTACTTTGAGCCCGTCCTCCCCAATGAAGGTACCACCAGCCACCTCCAGCCATTACTATGAGCCCGTCCTCCCCAATGAAGGTACCACCAGCCACCTCCAGCCGTTACTATGACCCTGTCCTCCCCAATGAAGGTACCACCAGCCACCTCCAGCCATTACTTTGAGCCCGTCCTCCCCAATGATGGTACCACCAGCCACCTCCAGCCATACTATGAGCCCGTCCTCCCCAATGAAGGTGCCACCAGCCACCTCCAGCCGTTACTATGAGCCCGTCCTCCCCAATGAAGGTGCCAGTGCAGGCTAGAGTTGCCTCCATCAACACTGCAGACCTCTGGGAAAAAGAGCAAGGCAACATCTGTTATTTCACTGGCCCACACATATGTCCGAAGAACTCTTTTGGGACACATTTTTTGAAGATTGTATGGCTCTTGTCAAAGGTAGTGCACTATAAAGGGGATAGGGTTCCACTTGGGACATAAGCCAAATGACGTTGATTGACTACTACTGACTCTGGGAACGTCGTCTTCTTATTATGGGAGACACTATAACATGTCTTTGCTGTCATCTGTCTGTGTAAAGGGAGGGAGGAATAGACAGATGTGTGTTGAGGCAAGTGAATTAACAGATGTTGCCTTGCTCTTTTTCCCAGAGGTCTGCGGTGCTGATGAAGGTGACTCGAGCCAGCACAGGCGGCTGGTGGCACCTTGATCGTTTCATAATTGTATCTCCTCAGGATGTGTCTGATGTAGTGGTGGAAGGTTGTCAAGGTTGTGCTGAACTCATCTTCAAGGGAGAAATGTATCCGCCCAAGCAAGCTTCCATGATTACATCACTCCTCTGGACCTCTTGAGATAAGAGAGGAATTACATTCTTAATTAAAGGTTTCATGCCTGCCTCAAACCAGTAGTATCCTGTTGTAGGGGCAGAGTCGGCTATTATTGTATTAATTGTCTGTTTCATAGTCATATAACAGCTGTTATATAACAGGCAGTTGGTCTGAGTTGATTGTGTCCCATGTCAGTCCTGTCTTTTCCTGCATTACAGACACAATGTATTTCCAATCCGCTGTGTGTGGAAGAAAGCCATGTGAAAGAGCCTGAGAAACTGGGAGGAAAGCTAACACAAAAAACATGTTTTGGCAAAAAAATACAGTCTAATATCCATCTACTAAAACATAAGCATCATATCTCAAACAATGGACTGTTTAAGTGTACAGGTAGGGACATCTTTTTCTTAGGGAAAGCTGTGGAACCTGTGAGATGTGACATACTGAGAATTTAAACGCATATCTCTTATAGGTTGGAATTTTAAATGATCAAATCTATTATTTATTTATTTATGTAAATTCCACTCAAGCAAAAAAAACAACAACCGAGGATTGTAAAACTCAAGATAAAACGTTAGGTTCTTATCTTGATCTTCTTAAATCAATGTCAAGACACCTGCCCTAAAAATAAAAGCTCTGACTCTGCTGACTTTATAAAGGAAAAATGTACTTACTGTGACTGAGAGGGAGAGAGAGATGGAGAGAGAGAGAGAGAGAGAGAGGGAGAGAGAGAGAGAGAGAGAGAGAGAGAGAGAGAGAGAGAGAGAGAGAGAGAGAGAGAGAGAGAGAGAGAGAGAGAGAGAGAGAGAGAGAGAGAGAGAGAGAGAGAGAGAGAGAGAGAGAGAGAGAGAGAGAGAGAGAGAGAGAGAGAGAGAGAGAGAGAGAGAGAGAGAGAGAGAGAGAGAGAGAGAGAGAGAGAGAGAGGGAGAGAAAGACAGAGACTATGTCTGTGGTCTTACAGAACACTCCACAACTCATTTTAATGATGGCCGGTGTGTGTGTGTGTCATATGTTCATTAGCAGTCGACTCATGTTATTCATAAAACTATACCTGAAGGAGACTGCCAGCCTCCTCTGTTTGGGAGATATACATGTGGGCTTACACAGTCATACATTCCAATGGTTTGAAGCAGCCAGGTCTGAGTAATCATTAACATTCAGTAGTAATTACTATATCTGTTGTTTGTTGTTCTGTTGCTTCTTCCTCCTCCTCCTTTTCCTACTCCTCCTCCTCTTCTTCCTCCTCCTCCTCCTCCTCCTCCTCCTCCTCCTCCTCCTCCTCCTCCTCCTCCTCCTCCTCCTCCTCCTCCTCCTCCAACAGCCTGACACTCTATGAGGACAGGACAGGCTAGGAGCTGGGCTGGAGGCGGGCCAGTTACTCAACACTGGAGAAACGGGTTTCTCTCCTCCTCGCCTGCCTGCCTGCCCGTCTGCACAGAACAGAGCAGAGGAGCTGTGTCATGTGTAATTTAATACCAGACGCAGGCTGAATGAGCCTCACTGCACACAGAGAGCCCCCTCACAGCCTGAGAGGCAGGCAGGCAGGAGAGGCAGGCAGGCTAAGCAGGCAGACTTCCAGGGTCCGGCTCAGCCCTCCATGACAGGACAAAGAGCAGGGGATGAGGGACCGACCAGAGCCCTAGTGAGGGACCGACCAGAGCCCTAGTGAGGGACCGACCAGAGCCCTAGTGAGGGACCGACCAGAGCCCTAGTGAGGGACCGACCAGAGCCCTGGTGAAGAACCGACCAGAGCCCTAGTGGACCCATCAACGTCTCCCTCTCCCCGTGGCCAGGTACCAGAACCCCCCCCCCCCCTCTCTCTCTGTTCTGTTTCCTCTGTTACAGTAGTACAGTCACAGTGTTGAAGGCAGCCAGTAGTGTAATAGAGATTTACTGTACTAGAATGGGCAGTAGCAGCACTTTCCTAAAGAGAACAGAACAGCACAGAATTCTGCACTGTAAGGGGTTTTAGATATGCCACTGTAAGAGGTTTTAGATATGCCACTGTAAGGGGTTTTAGATATGCCACTGTAAGAGGGTTTAAACATGTCACTGTAAGAGGTTTTAGACATGCCACTGTAAGAGGTTTTAAACATGCCACTGTAAGGGGTTTTAGACATGCCACTGTAAGAGGTTTTAGACATGCCACTGTAAGAGGTTTTAATCATGCCACTGTAAGCGGTTTTAGACATGTCACTGTAAGGGGTTTTAGACATGCCACTGTAAGAGGTTTTAGACATGCCACTGTAAGAGGTTTTAGACATGCCACTGTAAGAGGTTTTAGACATGCCACTGTAAGAGGTTTTAAACATGCCACTGTAAGAGGTTTTAAACATGCCACTGTAAGGGGTTTTAGACATGCCACTGTAAGAGGTTTTAGACATGCCACTGTAAGAGGTTTTAATCATGCCACTGTAAGCGGTTTTAGACATGTCACTGTAAGGGGTTTTAGACATGCCACTGTAAGAGGTTTTAGACATGCCACTGTAAGAGGTTTTAGACATGCCACTGTAAAAGGTTTTAGACATGCCACTGTAAGAGGTTTTAGACATGCCACTGTAAGAGGTTTTAGACATGCATGCTTGCACTCATTGCCTATTGATGATTTTGTCCAGGACATATTGCAATTTAAGCTGTTGCCTTTTTTTCTTAAGTGGAAAACTTTCTCTTGTAAGAAGAGAAGTGTATATGCTGTTTGTGCACTTGAGGTGTAAATGTCTCTGGCCGTGTTCCAATGCAATCACCGTACTTTCTCCCTCTGGGAATGCTGGGAAGAACAAGGCTCTGGTAAACATCCCCTGTCACAGTTTCTTTCTCTAGATAATAACGCTGGGTTCAAGGCTTCAGGGCGCTTTCTGATACACCAGTTTTCTGAAACAGGAGCAACTGAGAGGAAGTGTGTGGTAAAGGATCATACTGAAGGTTTTTAAGGATTAGTGGTCAGTGCTGTATGTTCTGTTGGAATGTTCTCTCTGGGGGTTGGAATACCACCCTAAAGCCAACAGGGGATACACTGCATGAACACTGCAACCCTAAAGCCAAGAGGGGATACACCGCATGAAGCACTGGAACCCTAAAGCCAAGAGGGGATACACCGCATGAACACTGCAACCCTAAAGCCAAGAGGGGATACACCGCATGAAGCACTGGAACCCTAAAGCCAAGAGGGGATACACCGCATGAACTGCAACCCACTGGAACCCTAAAGCCAAGAGGGGGCATGAAGCACTGCAACCCTAAAGCCAAGAGGGGATACACCGCATGAAGCACTGGAACCCTAAAGCCAAGAGGGGATACACCGCATGAAGCACTGCAACCCTAAAGCCAAGAGGGGATACACCGCATGAAGCACTGCAACCCTAAAGCCAAGAGGGGATACACCGCATGAAGCACTGCAACCCTAAAGCCAAGAGGGGATGAAGCACTGCAACCCTAAAGCCAAGAGGGGATACACCGCATGAAGCACTGCAACCCTAAAGCCAAGAGGGGATACACCGCATGAAGCACTGCAACCCTAAAGCCAAGAGGGGATACACCGCATGAAGCACTGCAACCCTAAAGCCAAGAGGGGATACACCGCATGAAGCACTGCAACCCTAAAGCCAAGAGGGGATACACCGCATGAACTGCAACCCAGGGGATGCATGAAGCACTGCAACCCTAAAGCCAAGAGGGGATACACCGCATGAAGCAACCCTAAAGCCAAGAGGGGATACACCGCATGAAGCACTGCAACCCTAAAGCCAAGAGGGGATACACCGCATGAAGCACTGCAACCCTAAAGCCAAGAGGGGATACACCGCATGAAGCACTGCAACCCTAAAGCCAAGAGGGGATACACCGCATGAAGCACTGCAACCCTAAAGCCAAGAGGGGATACACTGCAATAAAGAAGGAATACACCGCATGAACACTGCAACCCTAAAGCCAAGAGGGGATACACCGCATGAAGCACTGCAACCCTAAAGCCAAGAGGGGATACACTGCATGAAGCACTGCAACCCTAAAGCCAAGAGGGGATACACTGCATGAAGCACTGCAACCCTAAAGCCAAGAAGGAATACACCGCATGAACACTGCAACCCTAAAGCCAAGAGGGGATACACCGCATGAAGCACTGCAACCCTAAAGGCAAGAGGGGATACACTGCATGGAGCACTGCAACCCTAAAGCCAAGAGGGGATACACTGCATGAAGCACTGCAACACTTCACCCTATTTTCTCAGTTATCTCTGGAAGAGCAAGAATAACATAGAGCTTTCAATGATCCCTGTGTTAAATACATTTTGACATGTATTTATTGGATAAACTCCCCTCTGCCTGCATGCTTGTGAGAGAGAGTGTTCTAATTAGTGCTCCATGCTGTGTAAGCGTTCTCTGAGGATTGTGCTGTGGGGAACAGATACAGACTCTGTCTGCCTCCCAAATGCCCATAGGGCTCTGGTCAGAAGTAGTGCACTGCGTGGGGAATAGGGTGCCATTTGGGACACACTGACTGAACACCTCAGGCAACCTGAAAGGAAACTCAGTCAGATCAGGTCACGGTCGGGAATGAGTTTGGTTTGGGTGGCAGCAGGGTCGACTGGGAAATGAAAATAAATTCTCCGGTACAGTACAGTCCTTGTGTTCTGCACCACTTCTTATGGACGTTATTTTCTCTCTGTTTCCATCCCCAGTGCTCTATGCTGTGTTAGTAAAGCATTGAGATGCAGGCTGTGTAGGCAGCCACCCTGCACTGTAGCTTTAAGGCTGCCTGCTGCTATAATGAGGCTGTTCACTGATCCATCCAGGTGCTGCGAGGGGAACTACCTACAGTGGTTTAGCATTATAATACTCCTTTGGGGTGTTTCACTTGCACAACATCCAATAATTACAGTCTACAATAGACCAACAACATGGAGTCTATGTTGAGACAACGTTTTGTGGTGGTTGTGTGATTGCTGTTCTTTCACAGCAACTTGAGTTCCTCAGTTCAAGCACTTTGGTTGGACAGCGAGGAACCGACAGCGTACAGTGTGCTTTCCTTTGCATTACTAGACAGCTCAACACACACAGCCCAGTCTGCCTCCTGTTGGTAAGTGCTGTGTGTGTTGTGTTGAAGCCTGTGTGACCCCAGCTGTCTCTGTTAACTCTATCAGCAGCATCATACTGGGTTCTCCAGCCCCCGCCGAGCCCCATCTCTTTAGCTGTACAGTGCATTAGTCTCACTCCCCACGGCTCTCAAGTTGTGTCGGCCGGGTCATTCGCCCATTTGCACTTTGACCAGCATGCCTGATGCCTGACTCCAGATAGAGGTGCATTACCATCTGTTATTACCACAGGGAATTGGTCTGGGATGGAGGTTGGCCAGTGAATTATAGTGCAGGACATTACTCAGTACCACTGCTACATGGTTTTACACAGACCTCCCTACATCCAACACGGGTATGGAAATGCATTGATTATTTAGATTTTTCAGATTTCAAACTTTTACTGGTATTATAATTTTCCTGCAGAGCACACACTTGGGATTATTGCGTTAAAATACAGCTGTTCTTTGTAAACCCTGTGTGTGTTGTACTGTATGTGTGTCTATGAGTTTTGTTTAATGTTGTGTTAGTGTATGTAAGTTGTTTTGTCTGAAACGTTGTTCCCTCTGCTGCTATTGGACCAGGTCTCTCTTGGAAAAGAGATGTTCCAGTTGAACAGTACAGTACAGTGAGTGAGTGAGTGAGTGAGTGAGTGGTGAGTGAGTGAGTGAGTGAGTGAGTGAGTGAGTGAGTGAGTGAGTGAGTGAGTGGCTATGCCAGCCTGGTCTGATAAGGCTGAATGGGCCCGGAGCTAGATGGCCTGGGCATTGGGCTGGGCCGAATATGGGCCGAAGTTGTGCCGGAACTGGGCCAGAGCTGGGCAGACCAGAGGGGGGGTTAGAGGCCCAAAGCTCCCATTTGCACTCCATATGGGAGAGTGTGTGTTTACACTGGCAGGGGCACGGCCGGCCTCTAACAGTGCTTACGTGGAGAGAGACTAACTTACAACAAACTGTCTGAATGGCCCTAGATGGCAGTCATCTTTGTGTTATAATGGTTTATTTTCAGGGAGCAGATTAAATACCCACGGATGGATTGAGACCTCACTAGTGTAGCTTTGCTGCGTGTTTGCTTGCTAGGTAGGATACTATAGGGCAAAGTGTTCTCAGACTGAAGAATTCTCTAACTCCATTGTGTCTATAAACTCAATGTTTACACCACCTCTTCTCCATCTCTCCCTGTGACTGGACTGTTCTACTGTGGAAGGCTGTGGGGGAGGAGGAGTGGGGGTGATACAGTTGGACTGGCTCACTGTAGCAGGAGATGGAGGGTGTTGTCTGGCAGACATTATGGCTGCTGCCTCACATCACACTTGGGACTAATGAGTCAATACTGTACAGGTCCATCGCTGGTGGGGGTGAAAACACACACACACACACACACACACACACACACACACACACACACACACACACACACACACACACACACACACACACACACACACACACACACACACACACACACACACACACACACACACACACACACACACACACACAGCAAGCAGAGCCAGACACACTGCTACATAACGTTGAGGTAGGTTTGTCATCATTGCTAAACCATAAAAGTGGATTAATATTTCCTCTGGGGAAGTTTCTGCCTTATGTTTGCCCGTACTGTAACCTGGGTTGGACCTTATAAATCGAGGTCAACATGAGGAATGACTGTTGTCATGACTAAGATATCATTGTTTTACTGGTAGAATAGCGGATATCCTGGGAACCATATTTGAATGGCATACATATAACTACTAAATATATACATGATCATTAAGAGCATTCAAGGTGCCGACAGAGATGGCCGCCTCGCTTCGCGTTCCTAGGAAACTATGCAGTTTTTTGTTTTTTTACGTGTTATTTCTTACATTAGTACCCCAGGTCATCTTAGGTTTCATTACATACAGTCGAGAAGAACTACTGAATATAAGATCAGCGTCAACTCACCATCAGTACGACCAAGAATATGTTTTCCGCGACGCGGATCCTGTGTTCTGCCTTACAAACAGGACAACGGAATGGATCGCATGCAGCGACCCAAGAAAACGACTCCGAAAAAGAGGGAAACGTAGCGGTCTTCTGGTCAGACTCCGGACAAGGGCACATCGCGCACCACTCCCCAGCATTCTTCTTGCCAATGTCCAGTCTCTTGACAACAAGGTTGATGAAATCCGAGCAAGGGTAGCATTCCAGAGGGACATCAGAGACTGCAACGTTCTCTGCTTCACGGAAACATGGCTTACTGGGAAGACGCTATCCGATGCGGTGCAGCCAACGGGTTTCTCCACGCATCGCGCGGACAGAAACAAACATCTTTCTGGTAAGAAGAGTGGCAAGGGCGTATGCCTCATGACTAACGAGACATGGTGTGATGAAGGAAACATACAGGAACATACATCCTTCTGTTCACCTGATTTAGAATTCCTCACAATCAAATGTAGACCGTATTATCTTCCAAGAGAATTCCCTTCGATTATAATCACAGCCGTATATATCCCCCCCCAAGCAGACACATCGATGGCTCTGAACGAACTTTATTTAACTCTTTGCAAACTGGAAACCATTTATCCGGAGGCTGCATTCATTGTAGCTGGGGATTTTAACAAAGCTAATCTGAAAACAAGACTCCCTAAATTTTATCAGCATATCGATTGCGCAACCAGGGGTGGTAAAACCTTGGATCATTGTTACTCTAACTTCCGCGACGCATATAAGGCCCTGCCCCGCCCCCCTTTCGGAAAAGCTGACCACGACTCCATTTTGTTGATCCCTGCCTACAGGCAGAAACTTAAACAAGAGGCTCCCACGCTGAGGTCTGTCCAACGCTGGTCAGACCAAGCTGACTCCACACTCCAAGACTGCTTCCATCACGTGGACTGGGACATGTTTCGTATTGCGTCAGATTAAAATATTGACAAATACGCTGATTCGGTGTGCGAGTTCATTAGAACGTGCGTCGAAGATGTCGTTCCCATAGCAACGATAAAAACATTCCCTAACCAGAAACCGTGGATTGATGGCAGCATTCGCGTGAAACTGAAAGCGCGAACCACTGCTTTTAATCAGGACAAGGTGTCTGGCAACATGACCGAATACAAACAGTGCAGCTATTCCCTCCGCAAGGCTATTAAACAAGCTAAGTAGAATCTCAATTCAACGGCTCAGACACAAGAGGCATGTGGCAGGGTCTACAGTCAATCACGGACTACAAGAAGAAACCCAGCCCAGTCACGGACCAGGATGTCTTGCTCCCAGGCAGACTAAATAACTTTTTTTGCCCGCTTTGAGGACAATACAGTGCCACTGACACGGCCTGCAACGAGTTTTAAGTTCCTCGGCATACACATCACAGACAAACTGAATTGGTCCACTCACACTGACAGCGTCGTGAAGAAGGCGCAGCAGCGCCTATTCAACCTCAGGAGGCTGAAGAAATTCGGCTTGTCATCAAAAGCACTCACAAACTTCTACAGATGCACAATCGAGAGCATCCTGGCGGGCTGTATCACCGCCTGGTACGGCAACTGCTCCGCCCTCAACCGTAAGGCTCTCCAGAGGGTAGTGAGGTCTGAACAACGCATCACTGGGGGCAAACTACCTGCCCTCCAGGACACCTACACCACCCGATGTTACAGGAAGGTCATAAAGATCATCAAGGACATCAACCACCCGAACCACTGCCTGTTCACCCCGCTATCATCCAGAAGGCGAGGTCAGTACAGGTGCATCAAAGCTGGGACCGAGAGACTGAAAAACAGCTTCTATCTCAAGGCCATCAGACTGTTAAACAGCCACCACTAACATTGAGTGGCTGCTGCCATCACACTGTCATTGACACTGACCCAACTCCAGCCACTTTAATAATGGGAATTGATGGGAAATGATGTAAATATATCACTAGCCACTTTAAACAATGCTACCTTATATAATGTTACTTACCCTACATTATTCATCTCATATGCATACGTATATACTGTACTCTACATCATCGACTGCATCCTTATGTAATACATGTATCACTAGCCACTTGATCTATGCCACTTTGTTTACTTTGTCTACATACTCATCTCATATGTATATACTGTACTCGATACCATCTACTGTATGCTGCTCTGTACCATCACTCATTCATATATCCTTATGTACATATTCTTTATCCCCTTACACTGTGTATAAGACAGTAGTTTTGGAATTGTTAGTTAGATTACTTGTTGGTTATCACTGCATTGTCGGAACTAGAAGCACAAGCATTTCGCTACACTCGCATTAACACCTGCTAACCATGTGTATGTGACAAATACAATTTGATTTGATTTGATTTGAGGTGCATCATCAACACTAACCTGTAACACCAGTGATAATAATACACTCTGGGTAATTCCATTCAGCTACACACAGCCTTCCCTCAGGGTAATTCCATTCAGCTACACACAGCCTTCCCTCAGGGTAATTCCATTCAGCTACACACAGCCTTCCCTCAGGGTAATTCCATTCAGCTACACACAGCCTTCCCTCAGGTTAATTCCATTCAGCTACACACAGCCTTCCCTCGGGGTAATTCCATTCAGCTACACACAGCCTTCCCTCAGGGTAATTCCATTCAGCTACACACAGCCTTCCCTCAGGTTAATTCCATTCAGCTACACACAGCCTTCCCTCAGAGTAATTCCATTCAGCTACACACAGCCTTCCCTCAGAGTAATTCCATTCAGCAACACACAGCCTTCCCTCAGGTTAATTCCATTCAGCTACACACAGCCTTCCCTCAGGTTAATTCCATTCAGCTACACACAGCCTTCCCTCAGCGTAATTCCATTCAGCTACACACAGCCTTCCCTCAGGTTAATTCCATTCAGCTACACAGAGCCTTCCCTCAGGTTAATTCCATTCAGCTACACACAGCCTTCCCTCAGGTTAATTCCATTCAGCTACACACAGCCTTCCCTCAGCTACACACAGCCTTCCCTCAGGTTAATTCCATTCAGCTACACACAGCCTTCCCTCAGGTTAATTCCATTCAGCTACACACAGCCTTCCCTCAGCTACACACAGCCTTCCCTCAGGTTAATTCCATTCAGCTACACACAGCCTTCCCTCAGGTTAATTCCATTCAGCTACACAGAGTCTTCCCTCAGGTTAATTCCATTCAGCTACACACAGCCTTCCCTCAGGGTAATTCCATTCAGCTACACACAGCCTTCCCTCAGGTTAATTCCATTCAGCTACACACAGCCTTCCCTCAGGGTAATTCCATTCAGCTACACACAGCCTTCCCTTGGGGTAAGGTAGTTAGGGAGGTCTTTACAGCCACCATGTTTATCAGAGTTTGTTTACAGGAGTGGACGTACACAGACATGTAAACATCCTCCTCTTTGATGAATGTTCGTTGAATGTTCGTTAGCCTAGTGTACAGATGACTTACTGACTGGAGAGAGCGAGAGCGAGAGCGAGAGAGAAGAGCGGACCGCCACCAGGTTTTGTGTTGGGAATAGAGGAACAGAGAGATAGGAGAAGAGAGGAGGGGAACAGAGAGAGGAGAAGGGAGGAGAGGAACAGAGAGATAGAGGAGAAGAGAGGAGGAGAACAGAGAGATAGAAGGGAGGAGAGGAACAGAGAGATAGGAGAAGGGAGGAGAGGAACAGAGAGACAGGAGAAGGGAGGAGAGGAACAGAGAGATAGGAGAAGGGAGGAGAGGAACAGAGAGATAGGAGAAGGGAGGAGAGGAACAGAGAGATAGAGAAAGGAGAGAGGATCATAGATATGGGAGAAGGGAGGAGAGGAACAGAGATAGAAGAAGGGAGGAAGAGCAACAGAGAGGGAGGAGAAGAGAACAGAGAGATAGGAACAGAGAATGGGAGAAGGGAGAGGAACAGAGAGATAGGAGAAGGGAGGAGAGGAACAGAGAGATAGGAGATAGGGAGGAGAGGAACAGAGAGATAGGAGAAGGGAGGAGAGGAACAGAGAGATAGGAGAAGGGAGGAGAGGAACAGAGAGATAAGAGAAGGATCAGAGGAACAGAGAGATGGGAGAAGGGAGAAGAGCAACAGAGAGATAGGAGAAGGGAGGAGAGGAACAGAGAGATAGGAGAAGGGAGGATAGGAACAGAAAGACTGAGGAACAAAGGAAATGGGGCACTGTTCCATGACAGTGTTTTAACTCTCTGTTTGAGGGAGAGAGGAATCATAGAACATGCTTTAGTTTGAGAAGGGGAGGAGAGGAACAGAGAGATCCCTCTCTAAGGGAGGAGAGGAACAGAGAGATAGAGAGAAGGGAGGAGAGGAACAGAGATAGGGAGAAGATGAACAGAGAGATCTAGGGAGAAGAGCAACAGAGAGATAGGAGAAGGGAGGAGAGGAACTTTCTTAGGAGAAGGGAGGAGAGGAACAGAGAGATAGGAGAATCCCTCCCTTTCTTCCTCTCTATCCCTCCCTTTCAGAGATAGAAGAAGGGAGAAGAGCAACAGAGAGATAGAAGAAGGGAGAAGAGCAACAGAGAGATCTCTATCAGAGGAACAGAGAGATGGGAGAAGGGAGAAGAGCAACATAGAGATAGGAGATGGGAGGAGAGGAACAGAGAGATAGGAGAAGGGAGGAGAGGAACAGAGAGATATCCCTCCCTTTCTTCAGAAAGACTGAGGAACAAAGGAAATCACTCCCTTCCATGACAGTGTCTTCCCTCCCTTTTTCCTATCATATAACATGCTTTATGTTTGTTTCTCTCCATCCTTCTTCCCTCCCTTTCTTCCTCTCTATCCCTCCCTTTCTTCCTCTCTATCCCTCCCTTTCTTCCTCTCTATCCCTCCCTTTCTTCCTCTCTATCCCTCCTTTCTTCCTCTCTATCCCTCCCTTTCTTCCTCTCTATCCCTCCCTTTCTTCCTCTCTATCCCTCCCTTTCTTCCTCTCTATCCCTCCCTTTCTTCCTCTCTATCCCTCCCTTTCTTCCTCTCTATCCCTTCCTTTCTTCCTCTCTATCCCTCCCTTTCTTCCTCTCTATCCCTTCCTTTCTTCCTCTCTATCCCTCCCTTTCTTCCTCTCTATCCCTCCCTTTCTTCCTCTCTATCCCTCCCTTCCTTCTTCCTTCCTCTATCCCTTTCTATCCCTCCGTTTCTTCCTTCCTCTATCCCTCCCAAACAATGAACTCTCCCTTCCTCCTCTCTCTCTCTCCTCTCTCTCTCTCTCTCTCTCTCTCTCTCTCTCTCTCTCTCTCTCTCTCTCTCTCTCTCTCTCTCTCTCTCTCTCTCTCACACAGCTGTAACCAGCCTTCCCTGGCACCAGCAGAAACCCAAGGTCATCTCTGATTACACAAGGCCATCCCTCTCCCCTTCCCACCCTCTTGTTCCAGTCTTGCCGCTCCCCCATCTCCCAGTGGTGGCATTGGGGCTCCCAGGATGCGGCTGCTCAGCGCTCTGCTGCTCCTCCTGCTCCTCAGGTCCACTGAGCCCAGGAAGGGTGGACGGAACAGAGAAAGGGGCAGGGCCCGGGGTAAAGGCAGGGCCAATGCTGTCAAACGCCAAACCTCTGAATGCAAGGAATACATGGAGGCCGGAGAGAAATACCTGGACTGTCAGGACCGCCAGCTGACCGGGGTGCAACAGCACTGGCCTGAAGACATCCACCACCTCCTGCTGGCCCGCAACAAGATCCAGGTGCTCAGAGACAACACCTTCTCCCAGTTCAAGAACCTAAAGAGTCTGGATCTACAACAGAATGAGCTCTACATGGTGGAGGAGGAGGCGTTCGCAGGGCTGGGACAGCTCACTACTCTGCTTCTTCAGCACAACCAGATGAAGACAGCTTCTGAGGAGCACCTGCTGCCCTTGCCAAACCTCCGCTACCTGCGTCTCTATGACAACCCCTGGGACTGCCGGTGCTCGCTGGATAGTCTGGTCAGGACCCTGCAGGTGCCCAGCAACCGTAACCTAGGGAACTACGCCAAGTGTTCGGAGCCGGACGCGCTGAGAGGTCAGAAGCTGAAGAAGATGAGGCCAGAGCTGCTGTGTGCTGAGTATGGGGAGGGCCATCTGCCAGGGCAGAAACCTCAGGAGGGGCAGGGTAGTCTGCCCAAACCACCTCCCATCAAGAAGTACCCTGATGCCAACTCCTTGTGCCACACCTACATGTTCCCCAAACCCATGCTGGACTGCAAGAGCAAAGGTAAGCTATGAGCCAACCAAGCTTGTCTCCCTTTCATTTGTTTGTGTGACCTGTGTGAAGAATGTCCTCCTTGGAGGACAATGGCGTGTTGTATTCTGGTCTTTCAGAACACTGGAGTGAGTTATTGGGGTTCTCAGGGCCATGGGTTCCTCGACCCAGATGAATCTCTACTGAAACAGCTTTTTAGTCCAAGATTAGGACTAGTATGGGTCAGGGAAACCGGCCCTCCGTGTATGAGTCACATGTCCATCTGAAATCTCTGGCCATTGTTCACTACACATGGTTGTTGTGAGGACTTTTGCAACAGTATGGAGGAGAGGCTGGCTGCTGGATACTCCAGAGCTGTGGTTGATAAGGAGTACTTTCTAAATGTGTTCTCGATAATTTCCCTGAGTCAGAATGTGGTAGGAGACGACTGTAAACCGAGAGGCCTTAGAGTGACGGCTTGCAGCGTGAAAACCATGGAAACCATCATGTAACGTTAGACACAAAGGGACCAAGGGAAAATATGGAGTCTCATTTCTGTCTCCCGTCCAGACTCTCACATCTGGGGCCGTTTCTGTGCTATGTATAACTGCCACATTAAAACTGCTATCAGCACTATAACCTCTAGAGAGATTAGGTTTCAATATTGTTTTTCAAATAGTCGTTAGGCCCAGACCCATGGGACTGACTACAAATCCTGCATGGAGTCCATGCTGTGTGGGGACTGCTTTTGTTTGAGCTCCAAAATATAACATGAATAGTCCCTTCATATTGATTTAGTATAGACGTGACAGTATAGTCATGAATAGTCCCTTCATAATTATTTAGTATAGACGTGGCAGTATAGTCATGAATAGTCCCTTCATATTGATTTAGTATAGACGTGGCAGTATAGTCATGAATAGTCCCTTCATAATTATTTAGTATAGACGTGACAGTATAGTCATGAATAGTCCCTTCATATTGATTTAGTATAGACGTGACAGTATAGTCATGAATAGTCCCTTCATATTGATTTAGTATAGACAGTATGGTCATGAATAGTATTATTTAGTCATGAATAGTCCCTTCATAATTGATTTAGTATAGACGTGGCAGTATGGTCATGAATAGTCCCTTCATATTGATTTAGTATAGACGTGGCAGTATAGTCATGAATAGTCCCTTCATATTGATTTAGTATAGACGTGGCAGTATGGTCATGAATAGTCCCTTCATATTGATTTAGTATAGACGTGGCAGTATAGTCATGAATAGTCCCTTCATATTGATTTAGTAGACGTGGCAGTATAGTCATGAATAGTCCCTTCATATTGATTTAGTATAGACGTGAATAGTCCCTTCAGTATGGTCATGAATAGTCCCTTCATATTGATTTAGTATAGACGTGGCAGTATAGTCATGAATAGTCCCTTCATATTGATTTAGTATAGACGTGGCAGTATAGTCATGAATAGTCCCTTCATATTGATTTAGTATAGACGTGGCAGTATAGTCATGAATAGTCCCTTCATATTGATTTAGTATAGACGTGACAGTATAGTCATGAATAGTCCCTTCATATTGATTTAGTATAGACGTGACAGTATAGTCATGAATAGTCCCTTCATATTGATTTAGTATTGACAGTATAGTCATGAATAGTCCCTTCATATTGATTTAGTATAGACGTGACAGTATAGTCATGAATAGTCCCTTCATATTGATTTAGTATAGACGTGACAGTATAGTCATGAATAGTCCCTTCATATTGATTTAGTATAGACGTGGCAGTATAGTCATGAATAGTCCCTTCATATTGATTTAGTATAGACGTGGCAGTATAGTCATGAATAGTCCCTTCATATTGATTTAGTATAGACGTGGCAGTATAGTCATGAATAGTCCCTTCATATTGATTTAGTATAGACGTGGCAGTATGGTCATGAATAGTCCCTTCATATTGATTTAGTATAGACGTGGCAGTATGGTCATGAATAGTCCCTTCATATTGATTTAGTATAGACGTGGCAGTATAGTCATGAATAGTCCCTTCATATTGATTTAGTATAGACGTGGCAGTATGGTCATGAATAGTCCCTTCATATTGATTTAGTATAGACGTGGCAGTATAGTCATGAATAGTCCCTTCATATTGATTTAGTATAGACGTGGCAGTATAGTCATGAATAGTCCCTTCATATTGATTTAGTATAGACGTGGCAGTATAGTCATGAATAGTCCCTTCATATTGATTTAGTATAGACGTGGCAGTATAGTCATGAATAGTCCCTTCATATTGATTTAGTATAGACGTGGCAGTATAGTCATGAATAGTCCCTTCATATTGATTTAGTATAGACGTGGCAGTATAGTCATGAATAGTCCCTTCATATTGATTTAGTATAGACGTGGCAGTATAGTCATGAATAGTCCCTTCATATTGATTTAGTATAGACGTGGCAGTATAGTCATGAATAGTCCCTTCATATTGATTTAGTATAGACGTGGCAGTATAGTCATGAATAGTCCCTTCATATTGATTTAGTATAGACGTGGCAGTATAGTCATGAATAGTCCCTTCATATTGATTTAGTATAGACGTGGCAGTATAGTCATGAATAGTCCCTTCATATTGATTTAGTATAGACGTGGCAGTATAGTCATGAATAGTCCCTTCATATTGATTTAGTATAGACGTGGCAGTATAGTCATGAATAGTCCCTTCATATTGATTTAGTATAGACGTGGCAGTATAGTCATGAATAGTCCCTTCATATTGATTTAGTATAGACGTGGCAGTATAGTCATAAATAGTCCCTTCATATTGATTTAGTATAGACGTGGCAGTATAGTCATGAATAGTCCCTTCATATTGATTTAGTATAGACGTGACAGTATAGTCATGAATAGTCCCTTCATATTGATTTAGTATAGACGTGGCAGTATAGTCATGAATAGTCCCTTCATATTGATTTAGTAAAGACGTGGCAGTATGGTCATGAATAGTCCCTTCATATTGATTTAGTAAAGACGTGGCAGTATAGTCATGAATAGTCCCTTCATATTGATTTAGTATAGACGTGGCAGTATGGTCATGAATAGTCCCTTCATATTGATTTAGTATAGACGTGGCAGTATGGTCATGAATAGTCCCTTCATATTGATTTAGTAAAGACGTGGCAGTATGGTCATGAATAGTCCCTTCATATTGATTTAGTAAAGACGTGGCAGTATGGTCATGAATAGTCCCTTCATATTGATTTAGTATAGACGTGGCAGTATAGTCATGAATAGTCCCTTCATATTGATTTAGTATAGACGTGGCAGTATAGTCATGAATAGTCCCTTCATATTGATTTAGTATAGACGTGGCAGTATGGTCATGAATAGTCCCTTCATATTGATTTAGTATAGACGTGGCAGTATAGTCATGAATAGTCCCTTCATATTGATTTAGTATAGACGTGGCAGTATAGTCATGAATAGTCCCTTCATATTGATTTAGTATAGACGTGGCAGTATAGTCATGAATAGTCCCTTCATAATTATTTAGTATAGACGTGGCAGTATAGTCATGAATAGTCCCTTCATATTGATTTAGTATAGACGTGGCAGTATAGTCATGAATAGTCCCTTCATAATTATTTAGTATAGACGTGGCAGTATAGTCATGAATAGTCCCTTCATAATTATTTAGTATAGACGTGGCAGTATAGTCATGAATAGTCCCTTCATAATTGATTTAGTATAGACGTGGCAGTATAGTCATGAATAGTCCCTTCATATTGATTTAGTATAGACGTGGCAGTATAGTCATGAATAGTCCCTTCATATTGATTTAGTATAGACGTGGCAGTATAGTCATGAATAGTCCCTTCATATTGATTTAGTATAGACGTGGCAGTATAGTCATGAATAGTCCCTTCATATTGATTTAGTATAGACGTGGCAGTATAGTCATGAATAGTCCCTTCATATTGATTTAGTATAGACATGGCAGTATAGTCATGAATAGTCCCTTCATATTGATTTAGTATAGACGTGGCAGTATAGTCATGAATAGTCTCTTCATATTGATTTAGTGTGGAAGTGGCAGCACTCTGATGTATTGTTCTACTGTATATTTTTGACTTGTCACAGTGAACTGGCCCTTTGATCAAGATGATGAATGACAGTCATATAATGATGTACTGTCCCTATCCTGTCCCCAGAAAGCCATTTGTCGGAGTGCAGTTAAACGTGCAAGAAGCAGCAACACTGGTCTCTCTATTCTACTGTCGCTATATAAAAGATCCCCATGTTCAGCTGGAGGAAACTATTTCTCTTCCCCTCTGGAAAGGCTTTCAATCAGTCCTTTATCTGAACCTCACTAGATCATCTCACTGGTCATAGCCTCCCTCCCTCCCTCCCTCTCCCTCCCTCTCTCTCTCTCTCTCTCTCTCTCTCTCTCTCTCTCTCTCTCTCTCTCTCTCTCTCTCTCTCTCTCTCTCCCTCTCTCTCTCTCAATCCCTCTCTCATCTGTGAATTCCGAGCCTTAATATACTGTAACTAATAACTGACCAGAGGTCATTACACTGGAAACAAAGTCTCATTTGTAAACACTGGAAATGTCCCTACAGTACACTACCGAACTGTGCGGGAGCAAGACAGAATGTATCTAACCACAAATAAATCATCTCTGTGGTACATACATGATATGTGGGAGAATATGTCAGAGTGCTTGTTAGATAAATGTCGTCCAGGCAAGATGACGCCTGGTTTAGTCCTGATCTATCATTAGCAGAACAGTTGAGTCAGCATATGGAGAGTTGGCCTGCTTGTCATCTCTGTAAAGCCTGACCTCCTCTTCTGACATTATATCATGGTTTCTTGGAGTTCCTGTAACCGATCGCCGGGTGTTTTGTCAGCTGACACATTCTGGGGGAGTCATGATGTGTAGCAGAGAGGGAGTCATATTCTGCTGGTGGTGTCCTCTCCTCCACAGCATGACGGGTAATATTCTGCTGGTAGTCTCCTCTCCTCCACAGCATGATGGGTAATATTCTGCTGGTAGTCTCCTCTCCTCCACAGCATGATGGGTAATATTCTGCTGGTTGTCTCCTCTCCTCCACAGCATGATGGGTAATATTCTGCTGGTAGTCTCCTCTCCTCCACAGCATGATGGGTAATATTCTGCTGGTAGTCTCCTCTCCTCCACAGCATGATGGGTAATATTCTGCTGGTGGTCTCCTCTCCTCCACAGCATCCTCCACAGCATGATGGGTAATATTCTGCTGGTAGTCTCCACCTCTCCTCCAACAGCATGATGGGTAATATTCTGCTGGTGGTCTCCTCTACTCCAAAGCATGATGGGTAATATTCTGCTGGTGGTCTCCTCTACTCCACAGCATGATGGGTAATATTCTGCTAGTTGTCTCCTCTCCTCCACAGCATGATGAGTAATATTCTGCTGGTGGTCTCCTCTCCTCCACAGCATGATGGGTATAATATTCTGCTGGTGGTCTCCTCTCCTCCACAGCATGATGGGTAATATTCTGCTGGTGGTCTCCTCTCCTCCACAGCATTATGGGTATAATATTCTGCTGGTGGTCTCCTCTCCTTCACCGGATGATGGGTAATATTCTGCTGGTGGTCTCCTCTCCTCCACCGGATGATGGGTAATATTCTGCTGGTAGTCTCCTCTCCACCACAGCAGCGTTGATTTCCTTGATATACAGGCATGTTGGGCACCTGACTCTGTAAAAGCAGCACTGTGCATTTACAATCTAAATGAACGGCTGTATAGGTTTAGTTTCCTGCCGTCTGTAAACAACATGTGATTTTAATAAACTATATCAGGGATGGGCAACTGGCCGCCACCCCCCTTTTGTTGGCCCGCGGAAACATTTCTAAAAACATTTCAAATAAACTTCCTGTTGAGAGTTAGAATAGTGGTTGTGCATCAGCAGTTGTTCTGTTGTTACGTCAGTCACTGACAGCTTCAGTAATTAGACTGGCTAGTTAGTCTAGGGGCCAGCCATCTAAACTTCTAGTAAGCCTGGTCAAATTGCAGACCGGTGGGCCCCCATTGATTTTATTAATCACTCTCACACAGATATCCTCTTAAAAACTGCAAACATTTCTCTAAACCCTATGGCAAAATGAGTACAATTGTATGGAATTTGTTATAAAATTACTAAATCTTCTCTCCGCCCCATGAAAAAATGTCACTTATAGGATATAGGGCCGGCTCTGACTGTATGAGTGGGTATGGATATAGGGCCAGCTCTGACTGTATGGATATAGGGCTGGCTCTGGTATGGATATAGGGGGCTGACAGGGCTCTGACTGTATGAGTGGGTATGGATATAGGGCCTGGCTCTGACTGTATGAGTGGGTATGGATATAGGGCCAGCTCTGACTGATGAGTGGGTATGGATATAGGGGGCCAGCTCTGACTGTATGAGTGGGTATGGATATGAGTGGGTATGGATATAGGGCCAGCTCTGACTGTATGAGTGGGTATGGATATAGGGCCAGCTCTGACTGTATGAGTGGGTATGGATATAGGGCCGGCTCTGACTGTATGAGTGGGTATGGATATAGGGCCAGCTCTGACTGTATGAGTGGGTATGGATATAGGGCCAGCTCTGACTGTATGGCTCTGACTGAGTGGGTATGGATATGCTCTGACTGTAGTGGGTATGGATATAGGGCCAGCTCTGACTGTGAGTGGGTATGGATATAGGGCCAGCTCTGACTGTATGAGTGGGTATGGATATAGGGCCAGCTCTGACTGTATGAGTGGGTATGAGTGGGTATGGATATAGGGGCTCTGACTGTATGAGTGGGTATGGGGCTCTGACTGTATGATGGGTATAGGGCCAGCTCTGACTGTATGAGTGGGTATGGATATAGGGCCAGCTCTGACTGTATGAGTGGGTATGGATATAGGGCCAGCTCTGACTGTATGAGTGGGTAGGGATATAGGGCCAGCTCTGACTGTATGAGTGGGTATGGATATAGGGCCAGCTCTGACTGTGAGTGGGAGTAGGGCCAGCTCTGGTATGAGTGGGTAGGGATATAGGGCCAGCTCTGACTGTATGAGTGGGTATGGATATAGGGCCAGCTCTGACTGTATGAGTGGGTATGGATATAGGGCCAGCTCTGACTGTATGAGTGGGTAGGGATATAGGGCCAGCTCTGACTGTATGAGTGGGTAGGGATATAGGGCCAGCTCTGACTGTATGAGTGGGTAGGGATATAGGGCCAGCTCTGACTGTATGAGTGGGTATGGATATAGGGCCAGCTCTGACTGTATGAGTGGGTATGGGGCTCTGACTGTATGAGTGGGTATGGATATAGGGCCAGCTCTGACTGTATGAGTGGGTATGGATATAGGGCTGGCTCTGACTGTATGAGTGGGTATGGATATAGGGCTGGCTCTGACTGTATGAGTGGGTATGGATATAGGGCCGGCTCTGACTGTATGAGTGGGTAGGGATATAGGGCCGGCTCTGACTGTATGAGTGGGTATGGATATAGGGCCGGCTCTGACTGTGGCCCCTTATGATGAGTTCAGATTCTTTCTGAAAACGGTTATGGCTGAACGACCCTGACTTCTCCCAACATCCCAACCATCTGCATGTTTCCCCACTCACTGCTGTAGTCTGAACTCACTGCTGTAGTCTGAACTCACTGCTGTAGTCTGAACTCACTGCTGTAGTCTGAACTCACTGCTGTAGTCTGAACTCACTGCTGTAGTCTGAACTCACTGCTGTAGTCTGAACTCACTGCTGTAGTCTGAACTCACTGCTGTAGTCTGAACTCACTGCTGTAGTCTGAACTCACTGCTGTAGTCTGAACTCACTGCTGTAGTCTGAACTAAAGCATATCACAGGTGTTGTGAGGCAGGGGTCCGATAGATAGGGGAAAGAGAGAACATCTCCCATGTGTCCCAAATGGCACCCTATTCCCTACATAGTGCACTACTTTTAACCAGAGCCCTACCATGGCCCATAGGGATATGGACAAAAGTAGTGTACTATCTAGTGAATAGGGTGTCATTGCTCCAGCAACCTCATCTAAAAGCCATGGAGCGCTAATCTCCTTTCCTTACAGTGGAGGAGGATGGATGTCCTATGCTGTTATGATATTAGAGCAGATGTCTGTCGTTAAGGTCTGTGATAGTTCCTTTAGCCGAATGATGAATAAACCGTGCTCAGAATGTGGCCAACTGGAAGCAGTCCAAGACTGCACGTGGATTTTGACGAACACAGAAAGGTCCTGTGTCGTTCATGAAATTAAAAAGGAAGGTTTTCCACCACAGCTAGGTTCATTCTCAGCTGAGCGCTTTCATTGTGAACATGACTTAGAAAACTGGTTCCAAAGACATCATTCATGATAAATTGTTAGTAGAAGTTGAATGCATTTTAGAGACCACCTACTTCGTCTTCGTGTCTTAGTCTTTATTTTAAACTCTAGATTGAGAACAATGGCTCTTGCAGAAGTTTTCCTTCTATGGTAAAGGCTGCTGGCGATCACAAAAAAAAAGACAGAAGCTCTCAGAGGTCTTTTACGCCTGTGGGATCCCTGTTTCATACGGTAACCTTCATGTTTCATACCCTTCAAAGGCTAAGGTCAACCCAGAGTGCTGTGAATAACAGTCCTGCTTGGCACAGACATACAACATGGCTACAGAGGGACTATAGAAAGGGGAGGCCATCTTGATATTCTCACACACTCGGAATTCACATATGTAGGAATGCAAATTTCATTGGGTTGAAATAATCACATATGTCCCAAGGTTCCTTGTGTGTCCGCTTATGTTTTTGTTCATGTTTTCATGCACTATGATAGCTAGCTGATCTGGCCATTGTACACATGTCTGGGTAAGCCATTAACATCTCACTGACCTCCATATTCTCTCTCTCTTTCTCCCCCTTCTCTTTCCCCCCTCCCTCCAGAACTGAAGAACGTCCCCTCAAGTCTCCCGTCAGACATTGTGAGGATGGACTTGTCCAGTAACAGCATCACTCAGCTCCGGCCCAAGGAGTTTGTTGCTGTCAGGGACCTGAAGCTTCTCAACCTCAGCAGTAACAGTCTGGATCAGATCGACACAGGTGAGGAGAGACCATACACTTCCTTCAAACAGCACAATCATTGTGGATGTGTGCCAAGTCATGCTGCACAGAGGATCAGATCTCACAACACCTGAAGAAGGGTTTAATAAGATACAGCAATCTGACATATATATGCTTTTTGTTATATATGTTTTGATTTGTGACTTACAGTAGTGAGTGGACACACTTCCTTACTGGTCCCCCATTGTAATCGGAGAGGAATCAGAGGAGGACCTTAACCTTGAGTCCATTCATCACAAAATGGAGGCATGGCTTTATTTCCTCCTGAAATAGAATTGTTAGAATCCCTGGGGTAATGTGGAGAAAGAGGCAGAAGAAAGACAAATAAAAAACTCATATACTTTATATACCATACCAGTACTTTATATACCATACCAGTACTTTATATACCATACCAGTACTTTATATACCATACCAGTACTTTATATATACCATACCAGTACTTTATATACCATTCCAGTATACCATACCAGTACTTTATATACCATACCAGTATACCATATACCATACCAGTACTTTATATACCATACCAGTATACCATATACCATACCAGTACTTTATATACCATACCAGTATACCATATACCATACCAGTACTTTATTTACTATTCCAGTATACCATATACCATACCAGTACTTTATATACCATACCAGTACTTTATATACCATACCAGTATACCATATACCATACCAGTACTTTATATACCATACCAGTATACCATATACCATACCAGTACTTTATATACCATACCAGTATACCATATACCATACCAGTACTTTATATTTATATACCATACCAATATACCATATACCATACCAGTACTTTATATACCATACCAATATACCATATACCATACCAGTACTTTATATACCATACCAGTACTTTATATACCATACCAGTACTTTATATACCATACCAGTACTTTATATACCATACCAGTACTTTATATACCATACCAGACAGCATTGAGTTTGGATCAATTCCACACATAGATAAAAACCCTTAACGCTCATTGGCTTCTCACACGGATGAATCGACTTAAAGGAGACTATGATGCCATAAACCTGCTCCATCTCGTTTGTAGAACCAACAAGATTCTCTATTTGCTGAGGAATCACTACACTACCTTCTAGTTCTGTTATGTATGAGAACTGGGGGAAAAACGCTGTCTCATTATTCATAGGCTCACAAGAACTGGTCACATAGCCAGGAAGCTTTGCCATGGAAGGAAAATAGTTCCCTTATCATTAATTATTGCAGAACATATGCAAACAATTGAGTATTTCCCTGAGTTGTTAACAAGTAATTAATGGTGGTTAATTCCGACCAACTATGACAACCAGTACTGTACAAACACAGTCATTAACTACTATGATCGAGGAGAAAGAATAAGAACGAAATAGCCTGTTATGGATAAACAGCCAATCCGTTCTGGACAGAGAAAGCAACTGCAAATTGAACACAATTCTCATGAAGTATTCACAAAATGCACCCTCAGTTTTCTCAGGGACTGTGAGAAGCTAAGCTCTGTAGCAAGCCCAAACCGGTTTAAAAAATAGACCAGAATTGTTGTCTCATTGAGTTGCACAGACAAACCAGTAGAAACCAGACAGTAATTATCATGAGTATGATAAGAGCATAATCTCAGGGGGTTTGTGGGAGTGGTAACAGGAGGGTCACTCTGGAGACAGTGCTAAATACAGTAGGCCTATCTGTCTTTATGGTGCTAGCTTGCACTGCCACCATTACTCAGGGCTACACTGCAGGAAACACATCTTAAAGATGTCTGCTAGCTATTAGGCACATCGTAGCCACATCAACAGGCAGCTTGAATTAGAGCTGAGACTAGGTGATGGGGAGAACACTGGTCAAAGTTAATATAAGCATGTGTTTGAAGACGAGGTGCTGAAAATGCTGTCAGAAATTAGTTATGGAAGCTGTTACTCTTTCTCGTGTTACAGTGGAACATTAGTTCCCGGTAATAATTCAGTATTCATGTCCGTTAGGTGACATTACTTCCATTGAAACTTTCCACTGAGTGCTACTGTATAAGATGAATTGAAGTAGCAACTGACCTCTAACCCCAACGTCCTCTCTCCCTTGTCCCCCCTCTTCAGCTTAATCCACTGGGCACCTGCACCTGTCCAGTAGGAATTTATTCCACTGAGACTTGTGCTATAAGATTCATTGAAATTTCCTGTCCCTCTAACCAACCCTTAACATCCTGCATTTCTCCCCCTCTCCATAGCTGCGTTTGCGGGCCTCCTGTACCTGCGAGAGCTGGACCTGTCCAACAACAGCCTGCACTACTTCCAGTACGGAGTGTTGGAGGACCTGTACTTCCTCAGGATGCTGAATCTGGGGGATAACCCCTGGGTCTGTGACTACAACATCCACTACCTGATCTACTGGCTGAAGCATCACCCCGGGGTGGCCTACTCTGGCCTAATCTGCACCGAGCCTCAGGAGTTCAGGGGCTGGCCCGTGGAGAATTATGTCAAGACCTACAACGGAGAGTGTCCCAAGGATAAGGATCCACAGCCAGGGAAGGGTGATACAGGACAGGGACAGACGGCTCAGGAGCTAGTGGCCGAGACAGAGGAGGCGGAGATGGAGCTTCTGCCGAAGCCTCTGAGAGACCCCAGACCAAAGAAATATGAGGTCACCAGGTTGACTTAATAGGACAGAGTTGGAAATTAGAAGAGAACTGTTGTTGTTGTTTTCTATTATCACAGAACATTCCAATTCAGTCTATCAGATTTTCTTTTGTAACTTTCGAATTCCCACCAGCATAACCAATGCAGGACAGTTGGATTCCCAACAGCATAACCAATGCAGGACAGTTGGATTCCCACCAGCATAACCAATGCAGGACAGTTGGATTCCCACCAGCATAACCAATGCAGGACAGTTGGATTCCCAACAGCATAACCAATGCAGGACAGTTGGATTCCCACCAGCATAACCAATGCAGGACAGTTGGATTCCCAACAGCATGACCAATGCAGGACAGCTGGATTCCCAACAGCATGGCCAATGCAGGACAGTTGGATTCCCATCAGCATGACCAATGCAGGACAGTTGGATTCCCAACAGCATGGCCAATGCAGGACAGCTGGATTCCCAACAGCATGGCCAATGCAGGACAGTTGGATTCCCAACAGCATGGCCAATGCAGGACAGCTGGATTCCCAACAGCATGGCCAATGCAGGACAGCTGGATTCCCAACAGCATGACCAATGCAGGACAGCTGGATTCCCAACAGCATGACCAATGCAGGACAGCTGGATTCCCAACAGCATGGCCAATGCAGGACAGCTGGATTCCCAACAGCATGACCAATGCAGGACAGCTGGATTCCCAACAGCATGGCCAATGCAGGACAGCTGGATTCCCACCAGCATGACTAATGCAGGACAGCTGGATTCCCAACAGCATAACCAATGCAGGACAGCTGGATTCCCAACAGCATAACCAATGCAGGACAGTTGGATTCCCAACAGCATAACCAATGCAGGACAGTTGGATTCCCACCAGCATAACCAATGCAGGACAGTTGTTGCTGTTTTCATTACAAGAATATTTCGTTCTGGATATACTTTTTTTGAAAAAGTAGAGGTTGATATATTTTTTACGATATCCAATTGTTAGTTACAGTGTTGTCCCATCGCTGCAACTCCTGTATGGACTAGGGAGAAGCGAAGGTCAAGAGCCATGAGTCCTCCGAAGCACCAATATGTCGGAGGAAACATCATATAGCTGGTGACCGAAGTCAACATGCACGCAGCTACCACAAGGAGTCACTAGAGTGCAACGGGACAAGGACATCCCAGCCGGCCAAACGCTCCGTAACCCAGACAATTGTGCGCCGCCTCATGGTCGCGGCCGGCTACGACACAGCCCGGGATCGAACCCAGATCTGTATAGACGGGAGGCCCGAGGTACATTTCTTCTAAATGTATGATTTAGACAATCTGTTCATGAAATAAAAGCCATTTTTTCTGAAATGAATTTAATTTTACCTTTATTTAACTGGGCAAGTCAGCTAAGAACACATTCTTATTTCCAATGACGGCCTGGGAACAGTGGGTTAACTGCCTGTTCAGGGGCAGAATGACAGATTTGTACCTTGTCAGCTCAGGGGTTTGAACTCACAACCTTCCGGTTGCTAGTCCAATGCTCTGACCACTAGGCCACTCTGCCGCCCCCCCTAACCCCTTCAACTATCTGTTAGATCTGTGATGCTTCACCATAAAACATGGAGCGTCTTCGGGTCAGTTCAAAACAGCTGTTCCAGGGCTTTACTACCTCTTCCTCTCCACACTACCTCTTCCTCTCTGCACCTCAACACATGAAGCTGAGGAGTTAGACATGGACCCGCTGAAGACCTAAAGTACATTTAGTCGGTCCATACGATCCTGAACAGAAACCGATGTCTTGGTTCATACACACCGTAAGTCATTCACACATGCAGGGATTGTGGGCCATCTGATGTATGTGGTGGGTTTCTATAGTGGCATGTGTCCTGGATGATCCTGAAGGTCCCATGTTAGCCAGCGGAGCCCTGTGACATCACGGGAGTCAGACATGACTCTGATGTTCTAAGCAGTATTGTAAGCATCTCAGTGAGCCAGGATACGTCCAACACTAGTATGCACAGCTGTTACTCTCAGAGCTTTCTCACATTTGGGAAACGTGTTGTTTGGTATGTCAGAAAAAGAGGAGGAAACAATTTCTTCAGTCAAGCTGTCCAATTATCTGATGTTCTGCTATCTGAGGAGAGAGTCTGAAGATCACTGCCTGTGAATGTCTATTTAAAAACATTTGAACATTTTCTTGGTCACATATACATGGTTAGCAGATGTTATTGCGAGTGTAGCGAAATGCTTATGCTTCTAGTTCTGACAGTGCAGTAATATCTACAGGTAATCTAACAATTCCACAACAACTACCTAATACACACAAATCTAAGTAAAGGAATGGAATAAGAATATATACATATAAATATATGGATGAGCAATGACCGAGTGGCATAGGTAAGATGCAGTAGATGGTATAAAATACAGTATATACATATGAGACGAGTAATGCAAGATATGTAAACATTATTAAAGTGACTAGTGATCAATTTATTAAAGTGGCCAATGATTTCAAGTCTGTATGTAGGCAGCAGCCTCTCTGTGTTAGTGGTGGCTGTTTAACAGTCTGATGGCCTTGAGATAGAAGCTGTTTTTCAGTCTCTCGGTCTCAGCTTTGATGCACCTGTACTGACCTCGCCTTCTGGATGGTAGTGGGGTGAACAGGCAGTGACTCGGGTGGTTGTTGTGATCTTTTTGGCTTTCCTGTGACATCGGGTGCTGTTGGTGTCCTGGAGGGCAGGGAGTTTGCCCCCGGTGATGCCGCACCAGCCGGTGAGACCGCACCACCCTCTGGAGAGCCCTGTGGCTGTGGGCGGTGCAGTTACCATACCAGGCGGTGATACAGCCCGACAGGATGCTCTCAAATGTGCATCTGTAAAAGTTTGTGAGGGTTTTACATTTCTTCAGCCTCCTGAGGTTGAAGAGGCGCTGTTACACCTTCTTCACCACACTGTGTGTGGGTGGACCATTTCAGTTTGTCCATGATGTGTACGCCGAGGAACTTAAAACGTTATACCTTCTCCACTGCTGTCTCGTCGATGTGGATAGGGGGGTTCTCCCTCTGCTGTTTCCCGAAGTCCACAATCATCTCCTTTGTTTTGTTGACCTTGAGTGAGAGGTTGTTTTCCTGACACCACACTCCGAGGGCCCTCACCTCCTCCCTATAGGTCGTCTTCATTGTTGGTTATCAAACCTACTACTGTTATGTCGTCTACAGACTTGATGATTGAGTTGGAGGCGTGCATGGCCACGCAGTCATGGGTGAACAGGGAGTATGCACCCTTGTGGGGCCCTAGTGTTGAGGATCAGCGAAGTGGAGATGCTATTTCCTACTTTCACCAGCTGGGGGCGACCCGTCAGGAAGTCCAGGACCCGGTTGCACATGGCGGGGTTCAGACCCAGGGCCTCAAGCTTAATGATGACCTTAGAGGGTACTATGGTGTTGAATGCTGAGCTGTAATCAATGAACAGTATTCTTACATAGGTGTTCCTGTTGTCCAGGTGGGATAGGGCAGTGTGCTGTGTGATGCGATTGCATCGTCTGTGGACCTATTGGGGCGATACGCAAATTAAGTGAATAACTACACTGTTTGTATTTGGCCATATTCCCAGTCAACTTTCCATGATTAAATGTTGTGGTTCATGCTTTCAGTTTTGAGCGAATGCCGCCATCTATCCACGGTTTCTGGCTAGGGTAGGTTTTAGTAGTCACAGTGGGCACAACATGTCCTATGCACTTCCTTATAAACTCACTCACTGAATCAGCGTATAAATCAATATTATTCTCTGAGGCTACCCGGAGCATGTTCCAGTCCACGTGATCAAAACAATCTTGAAGTGTGGATTCCGATCTGTCAGACCAGCGTTGAATAGTCCTTGTTACGAGTACATCCTGTTTGAGTTTCTGCCTATAGGAAGGGAGAAGAAAAATGGAGTTTTGGTCAGATTTGCCAAAGGAAGGGCAGGGGAGAGCCTTGTATGTATCACGGAAGTTAGAGTAACAGTGGTCCAGGGTTTTGCCGGCGCAAGTACTACAGTCAATATGCTGATAGAATTTAGGTAGCCTTGTTCTCAAATTAGCTTTGTTAAAATCCCCAGCTACAATAAATGCAGCCTCAGGATATATGGTTTCCAGTTGGCATAAAGTCCAGTGAAGTTCCCTGATGGCCGTCTTGGTATCCGCTTGCGGGGGGATATACACAGCTGTGACAATAACCGACGAGAATTCTATTGGGAGATAATACGGCATTTGATCGCATGGAATTCTAGGTCAGATGAAAGAAAGGACTAGAATTCCTGCATGTTGTTACAATTACACCATGAGTCATTAATCATGAAACATACACCCTCGCCCTTCTTCCCGGAGAGATGTTTATTTTTGTCGATGCGAGGCACAAAGAATCCCTGTTCCTGTTGATGCAAGCAAGACCATTTGTTTTTAGAGTAACTATTAAAAAACTAGTTTAATAAAAACCTCTCGAAAGGCTTTAATAGATTGTATTAGGTATCTGCAGATTTCATCCGTTGGAACGGAACCGTCTACGGTGACTGTGGAACTATACTCCTCAGTGTGCAGAATACGTGTCTGGAAGGAAACTTGGATTCATTGGGATATTGAAAACAGAACACTGCCTAACTTGAAAGAGCCTCTGCAGAAGGATCATAAAATGACCCCCAATTTGTTTCTGCTTTTGTTATGACTACAATACACAGGTACAAAAGAAAAGCAGTGTACAGGATACAGTAACTTTTCCCTCTGATTATTTAATTCAGCATTAGTGATTCATGGGCTGATAAGCTTTATGAAACACACCACCCAAGGTGATCATATAAATGAAACAGGCTTCACATGGCCATAGAACAGCTGTAAGAGATTGTCACTCGACCAGCGTATGGTTTTGCACGGCTGCAACCAGATCACTTAAAATAAGATTTTTGGTTGTTTTCTCTCCAAGATACAGATGCAGTATCTTAATTTCATCATCATGTTGATGCATGAATGTTCCTGCACGGCAGGAAATGGACACTTGTAGTGTATCCAAGGTTTAAAAAGGCCTCTAATGTTTGTAATTTCCAGTTTAACAAAGTGTCCTAATGAAAAATGGATCAACCCCTTACATAACAAAATGATAAATGATATTCCACATTTCCTGTTGCTGCAGGGTTATTTTACTGCTGTAGCGAACTGGCTCAAATGAAGGTTCTACATCTGTTCAGCAATGAGAACACATTTTCACAAACAATCATCATTCATGAGTTGTTCTGCATCTGGTTAGGGAAAGGGAATACCTAGTCAGTGGCACAACTGAATGCATTCAACCAAAATGCCCTTCGCATTCAACCCAAACCCTCTGAATTAGAGGTGCGAGGGGCTGCCTTAATCAGCACCCAGTTGTTGGGGGGTAACTGTGGTCCATGGAGCTCAGTTGGTAAAGCATAGTGCTTGCAATGCCAGGGTTGTTGGCTTGATTCCCATGGGGGACCGGTATCAAAATGTATGTACTAACTCATGTAAATTGCTCTGGATAACAGCGATTTACAAAAATGTAACTGCTCAAGGGCAGAACATCTCAGGGATTCAAACCAGCAAACTTTCAGTTACTGGCCCAACCCTGTTCAGCACTATTCTAAGAACAAACCCTGTTCAGCACTATTCTAAGAACAAGGCTACCCTGAACAAGCCCTGTTCAGCACTATTCTAAGAACAAGCCCTGTTCAGCACTATTCTAAGAACAAGCCCTGTTCAGCACTATTCTAAGAACAAGCCCTGTTCAGCACTATTCTAAGAACAAACCCTGTTCAGCACTATTCTAAGAACAAGCCCTGTTCAGCACTATTCTAAGAACAAGCCCTGTTCAGCACTATTCTAAGAACAAAGCCCTGTTCAGCAACAAGCCCTGTTCAGCACTATTCTAAGAAAAAGCCCTGTTCAGCACTATTCTAAGAACAAGCCCTGTTCAGCACTATTCTAAGAACAAGAACAAGCCCTGTTCAGCACTATTCTAAGAACAAGCCCTGTTCAGCACTATTCTAAGAACAAGCCCTGTTCGGCACTATTCTAAGAACAAGCCCTGTTCAGCACTATTCTAAGAACAAGCCCTGTTCAGCACTATTCTAAGAACAAGCCCTGTTCAGCACTATTCTAAGAACAAGCCCTGTTCGGCACTATTCTAAGAACAAGCCCTGTTCAGCACTATTCTAAGAACAAGCCCTGTTCAGCACTATTCTAAGAACTAAGAAAAGCCCTGTTCAAGCACTATTCTAAGAACAAGCCCTGTTCTGTTCAGCACTATTCTAAGAACAAGCCCTGTTCAGCACTATTCTAAGAACAAGCCCTGTTCAGCACTATTCTAAGAACAAGCCCTGTTCGGCACTATTCTAAGAACAAGCCCTGTTCGGCACTATTCTAAGAACAAATATTAGACCTACTAGAAACAGAGTGCTCTCTGGAAGTCATGAGAAGAAAACACACTTTACTATGGCACTCAGAAGGAACAAGTGTGTATGACTTCACTGACTACTAAGGAGGACACTAAAACCACTAAAGAGCCCTAAAGACAGGCTGGATGGTCAGAACAGGTTAGACTGAAAACCTACTCAGAAGATGAAGCTAAATATGTCTGTATGGAATGGTGCACATTCCCTCATCTTTAATGGCTATTTTTTACCTGTTGTGTTTCCTGAATACAGCACAGAGCGTTGTTTTCCTGTGCTGCTACATTATTAGGAGTTAGTACCACACATAACTCAATGAAGTACTATTGTTGACAGTTTACCACGATGGAATGTGAATTGATAAGGAAAACAAGCCTGGTTAATTGTGAACAGTTAGCTAAATCTACTGTCCTAATTTAGCTGCATGCCCTCATGCATTTGAAATTCTGAGTTAAACACAAATCTAAAAATAATTTCTGAGAAGTGCATGAACTTGTTTTACTTGTCAAAATGATCATTCTCTCGAAGGGCATATTGTTATAGAAAACAAAAACCTGGGCAGGTTCCAGAAATCAGTCCAGAAATGTGATGGAAGTTAAGGTCAATGCTGGGAGCGAACCCTCTACTGGACCAGAGACGACCAGATCAGTGAGTCAACGTTCTTATGAGATACAACGTTCTTATGAACTATAAATGGACCGTGAAAAACCTCAACATCTGAGCCAAAGGTCAACCATCTGATACTGTCTCAAAGAACCTACTACAGTAGTCACAGGACAGAGGACGAAGTCTATATATGAACATGTATGTCCAGTACAGGGCCACTATAAAACACACACACACACACACACACACACACACACACACACACACACACACACACACACACACACACACACACACACACACACACACACACACACACACACACACACACACACACACACACACACACACACACACACACACACACACACACACACACACACACACAACCGACGCACACACACAACCAACACACACACACCACAAGCACCATCTGGAGTGTTTCACAAACATTTTGATGTGTTGAACCAGAAGGCTGTTATGAATCTTTTCTATGTGATTTAAGATTGAAGAACAGTGAATGGACCCAGATGAATTTGCATAGATGACCTATAAAACAAGGAGAGGTATCAAGACTACATTTGGATCCAGGGGGAAGAACAATGATCTTAAATGTTTTTCCAGTTTCTCCTGAGCTGAGAGGGTGACGTCACCATGTGACAATGGAGAGAAGGGAACTCTTCAGCTGTTCTGGGCCTGTCCTCATAAAGAGTCACGGTGTAGGAGTACTGATCTAGGATAAAAGTAGCCTTTTAGATCATAATGAATATGATTATATAGACAGGGGGACCTGATCCTAGATCAGGAGTCCTACTCTGAGACGCTCTCTGAATACAGGCCCTGGTCTCAACTCCAGGGTGTTCAAATTCAATAGCTTCAGAGTAGATAAACATCTTTCATATATATATATATATATATATATCACAAAAACTCATTGTCTGGACCTCAACTCTCCAAACTCAACAGTTTTTGATGCAATCCATAACAATCCTTAGAGTTGTCTCCTGTGTATGTATATGCCTCCTACAGAGGATGCCTCCAGGACAGGTGTTGGTTGGCTTGGTTCAAATGACGAGCAGTCCTTGATGATGCTCTCACTACACGATTTATTTGCCCTGCTCTGCGGACTGCAGGACACAAAGGTTACCACAGCTCAGCTTGTAGAGAAAATTCTCTGTACTCATGATAATGAATCCTTGGCGCCCTCTGCTGGAATTTAGCTGTCTGTTTGCGCCTGCAAGCATGCGATTCAATATGATCAATACATTTCTATAATCGACAAATAAACACAGTGCGTGCACTGTTTTAATTCAATAATTCAAATATAGCTCGTATTTAACGTGTCTTATTGCCTTTTTGCTGTTTTTAAAAGTTTTAAAACTGTTTTTTTTTCAGTCTTGCTGAAAAGGATGTTGGGATGTCGTTGTTATGGCAACGTTTTCAAGGCATTCAACAAAACAGAGAGGCTGAGATTTACTGAAGCATTTTGTTGTTTAGCTAGCTAGCTGACAACATCATTTACAAATAGCTCTACTTCCCAGAGCTAACTTTTATGGCATAATGCTGGATCATTATTTTGACAAACTTGGAGTCGCAGGTGAATAAAGGGACTGTTACAGGTAAGAATAATAGAGTGTAATTGTAACAGTTAACGTTAGCTACCTATAGCTATTTCTTCTTTCCCCAGTTAGTTTACACGAGCCTGGTCAAATAGTTGTAACTAGTAGTTCACTTTAGCAGTTTTGAGTAGGAAGCGAATTTTTCGGTTCTGTCTAGTTAAAATGTTTAATTCGGATCATCTAAATCCAATGGCCTCTAGCCGGTAACGGTATATCACAGATAGAACAATGATCATTCACATTGCACCTTGCAAATGAACACAGTGGTGCGCGTCTAGAAAAGGAGTTAGGAGTGGAAAAGGTTCATTTGGAGCCCTGAACACAGGCCTAGTCTCCAGTTGAAACGGGTTCAACAGCCTTTCTACCAGTATTTATTGTATACTTATTAGGCCTAACAATTCGGCAAAAATGTGTTGATTTCACGTTAAATTCAGGTTAGTTGACACTCAACCAAATGTTAATCAAAACTAGACATTGAGCTGATGTCCTGTGCTCAGTGGGAAGTAAGTCTGGAGAGGATAGTGACTTGACTTACTGATAGAGGCCCACTGGGCCAGCAGCCATGGAGGGGTCCAGCAAAGCAGCTGGGTTTAGTATTTTCTGTAGGTTCCAGAACACTGAGCTGTGTCCCATATGGCACCCTATTCCCTATAGTGGACTACGTTTGACCGGGACCAATGCGTCCCATATGGGGCCTGATCAAATGTACTACACTATAGGGAATAAGGTGCCATTTGGGACACATTCTAGGTCAAAGACTGGAGCTGGAGGCTATGAGGGTTGCAGCAGTCTGTCTTTCATCAGTGTAATGTAGAGTGGATAGAATACACAAGGCTAAGATGTTGTATATTCCTGTAAATACTTTGCAAAGTGTTATGGGTTGCGTCTTTTGAATCTGGTATCAGGATAAGTATGACGCTGAGTCATCGATTGTATACTATGTACTTTTTATTAGCTAAGCAATAAGTGGTAAATGCAATAATATTCAATCACATATAGTAACGGGCTATAGTGCATAACACAGAATCCTCACAAAAGCCAATAAATGTAAAATAATCTTGTAAATGACTAGTAGTTACGAAATTGTCTAGTGCTCTTCTTCTTTAGAAGATCATGAAAATGCTGACTAATCCTGTCTGTCTGGTATCTGTCTGTCTGTCTGTTGTCTGTCTGTCTGTCTCTGTCTGTCTGCTGTCTCTGTCTGTCTGCTATCTTCTCCCTGTCTGTCTGTCTGTCTGTCTGTCTGTCTGTCTGTCTGTCTGTCTGTCTGTCTGTCTGTCTGTCTGTCTGTCTGTCTGTCTGTCTGTCTGTCTGTCTGTCTGTCTGTCTGTCTGTCTGTCTGTCTGTCTGTCTGTGTCTGTCTGTCTGTCTGTCTGTCTGTCTGTCTGTCTGTCTGTCTGTCTGTCTGTCTGTCTGTCTGTCTGTCTGTCTGTCTGTCTGTCTGTCTGTCTGTCTGTCTGTCTGTCTGTCTGTCTGTCTGTCTGTCTGTCTGTCTGTCTGTCTGTCTGTCTGTCTGTCTGTCTGTCTGTCTGTCTGTCTGTCTGTCTGTCTGTCTGTCTGTCTGTCTGTCTGTCTGTCTGTCTGTCTGTCTGTCTGTCTGTCTGTCTGTCTGTCTGTCTGTCTGTCTGTCTGTCTGTCTGTCTGTCTGTCTGTCTGTCTGTCTGTCTGTCTGTCTGTCTGTCTGTCTGTCTGTCTGTCTGTCTGTCTGTCTGTCTGTCTGTCTGTCTGTCTGTCTGTCTGTCTGTCTGTCTGTCTGTCTGTCTGTCTGTCTGTCTGTCTGTCTGTCGTGCGTGTCTGCTGTCTCTATCTGCGTGTCTGTCTGCGTGCGTGTCTGTCTGTCTGCGTGCGTGTCTGTCTGTCTGCGTGCGTGTCTGTCTGTCTGTGTGTGTGTGACAGGGCCACTATGAGCCAAGCTGGGGAGCAGACCAACCCTCCCAGTGGAGGAGGTGAGGAGGAGACTACTCCTTTATCAGCCCTGGCTCCTGATGCTGCCCTACAGGAGGAGAGCCTGGCCCTGGGCCCCACTCACGTCTCTGCCATCCCAGCCTTCCAGTGCTTAGACCAGGTAACACATACTCTTTTCACGCTACTGAGACAAACTGAGCCGAGCTGACCCCTACTGGGCTGATCTAGTTATTCATCCACCATAGTTGCTAGAACTCTGTCACCATGACCAGTTGAAACCAGAGGTCTCTTCACAGTCCCCAGGTCCAGAACAGAGGCTGGGAAACACACAATATTAAATAGAGCCATGACTACATGGAACTCTCTGCCACCACAGATAACACTTTACGGCATGACACGGACTGTGAAGAAACACTGATATTTTGATGCATTTTGCATTGTAATATGTATTGTATTGTGTATTGTATTATGTATTGTAATATGTATTGTAATGTGTATTGTATTGTGTATTGTAATATGTATTGTAATGTGTATTGTAATATGCATTGTAATATGTATTGTATTGTGTATTGTAATATGTGTTGTAATATGCATTGTAATATGTATTGTATTGTGTATTGTAATATGCATTGTAATATGTATTGTATTGTGTATTGTAATATGCATTGTAATATGCATTGTAATATGTATTGTATGGTGTATTGTAATATGTATTGTAATATGCATTGTAATATGTATTGTATGGTGTATTGTAATATGTATTGTAATATGTATTGTAATATGTATTGTAATATGTATTGTAATATGTATTGTGTATTGTATGGTGTATTGTAATATGAATTGTATGGTGTATTGTAATATGTGTTGTAATATGTATTGTAATATGTATTGTAATATGCATTGTAATATGTATTGTATGGTGTATTGTAATATGTGTTGTAATATGTATTGTAATATGTATTGTAATATGTATTGTAATATGCATTGTAATATGTATTGTGTATTGTATGGTGTATTGTAATATGTGTTGTAATATGTATTGTAATATGTATTGTAATGGTGTATTGTAATATAATTGTAATTGTAATATGCATTGTAATATGTGATGTATTGTAATATGTATTGTAATATGTATTGTAATATGTATTGTAATATGTATTGTAATATGTATTGTAATATGTATTGTAATATGTATTGTAATATGCATTGTAATATGTATTGTGTATTGTATTGTGTATTGTTGTAACGTCGTTCTTCGTTTGTGGAAAGAGAGTCGGACCGAAATGCAGCGTGGTTGTTACTCATGTTCTTTAATGAATGAAATGACGATACATGAAAATAACGTAATATACAAAATACAAAACAACAAACGGAACGTGAAACCTATTACAGCCTATCTGGTGAAACTACACAGAGACAGGAACGTGAAACCTATTACAGCCTATCTGGTGAAACTACACAGAGACAGGAACGTGAAACCTATTACAGCCTATCTGGTGAAACTACACAGAGACAGGAATGTGAAACCTATTACAGCCTATCTGGTGAAACTACACAGAGACAGGAACGTGAAACCTATTACACCCTATCTGGTGAAACTACACAGAGACAGGAACGTGAAACCTATTACATTTACATTTACATTTAAGTCATTTAGCAGACGCTCTTATCCAGAGCGACTTATTACACCCTATCTGGTGAAACTACACAGAGACAGGAACGTGAAACCTATTACAGCCTATCTGGTGAAACTACACAGAGACAGGAACGTGAAACCTATTACACCCTATCTGGTGAAACTACACAGAGACAGGAACGTGAAACCTATTACACCCTATCTGGTGAAACTACACAGAGACAGGAACGTGAAACCTATTACATTTACATTTACATTTAAGTCATTTAGCAGACGCTCTTATCCAGAGCGACTTATTACACCCTATCTGGTGAAACTACACAGAGACAGGAACGTGAAACCTATTACAGCCTATCTGGTGAAACTACACAGAGACAGGAACGTGAAACCTATTACAGCCTATCTGGTGAAACTACACAGAGACAGGAACGTGAAACCTATTACAGCCTATCTGGTGAAACTACACAGAGACAGGAACAATCACCCACGAAATACACAGAGAAACCAGGCTACCTAAATACGGTTCCCAATCAGAGACAACGAGAATCACCTGACTCTGATTGAGAACCGCCTCAGGCAGCCAAGCCTATACAACACCCCTAATCAGCCGCGATCCCAAATACTACAAACCCCAATACGAAAATACAATAACATAAACCCATGTCACACCCTGGCCTGACCAAATATAACGAAAACACAAAATACAATGACCAAGGCGTGACAATTGTATTATGTATTGTAATATGTATGGTATTATATTATATGTTGTAATATGTATTGTGTATTGTAATATGTATTGTATTATATATTGTATTATATAGTGTATTATATATTGTATTATATATTGTATTAGATATTGTATTATGTATTGTATTGTATTATATATTGTATTATGTATTGTATTATATATTGTATTATGTATTGTATTGTATTATGTATTGTATTATATATTGTATTATATATTGTATTATTGTATATGTATTGTATTAGATATTGTATTATGTATTGTATTATATATTGTATTATATATTGTATTATGTATTGTATTGTATTATATATTGTATTATGTATTGTATTGTATTATATATTGTATTATGTATTGTATTGTATATATTGTATTATGTATTGTATTGTATTATATATTGTATTATATATTGTATTATATATTGTATTATGTATTGTATTATATATTGTATTATATATTGTATTATATATTGTATTATGTATTGTATTATGTATGTGATAGGGGGTTGGGATACCACTGTGATACAGTTTGTGCACTCGCTGTGGGTTTCTCTGGATGGGAGCGTCTGCTGAATGGCTAAATTGTAATGTAAATGTAGTGCTATTTATATTTATGTATATTATGGCTTTTATTTGTTGTGTTGTTTCCTGTTTGGACCCCAGGAAGAGTAGCCGTTGCTTCTGCAACAACTAATTGGGGATCCTAATAAATAGTAAATACTAAAAAAACATCAGCCAATCCTGAACCCTTATGAAGGGAAAATGAATAAAACATCAGCCAATCCTGAACCCTTATGAAGGGAAAATGAATAAAACATCAGCCAATCCTGAACCCTTATGAAGGGAAAATGAATAAAACATCAGCCAATCCTGAACCCTTGAAATGAATAAAACATCAGCCAATCCTGAACTCTTATGAAGGGAAAATGAATAAAACATCAGCCAATCCTGAACCTTATGAAGGGAAAATGAATAAAACATCAGCCAATCCTGAACTCTTATGAAGGGAAAATGAATAAAACATCAGCCAATCCTGAACCCTTATGAAGGGAAAATGAATAAAACATCAGCCAATCCTGAACCCTTATGAAGGGAAAATGAATAAAACATCAGCCAATCCTGAACCCTTATGAAGGGAAAATGAATACCCTTATGAAGGGAAAAAACATCAGCCAATCCTGAACCCTTATGAAGGGAAAATGAATAAAACATCAGCCAATCCTGAACCCTTATGAAGGGAAAATGAATAAAACATCAGCCAATCCTGAACCCTTATGAAGGGAAAATGAATAAAACATCAGCCAATCCTGAACCCTTATGAAGGGAAAATGAATAAAACATCAGCCAATCCTGAACCCTTATGAAGGGAAAATGAATAAAACATCAGCCAATCCTGAACCCTTATGAAGGGAAAATGAATAAAACATCAGCCAATCCTGAACCCTTATGAAGGGAAAATGAATAAAACATCAGCCAATCCTGAACCCTTATGAAGGGAAAATGAATAAAACATCAGCCAATCCTGAACCCTTATGAAGGGAAAATGAATAAAACATCACAATGAACCCTTATGAAGGGAAAATGAATAAAACATCAGCCAATCCTGGCTGGGAAAATGAATTGCCAATCCTGCTGATGGTTGGCAGATATAGGCTGGGTCAGGGCTATTTGCCTGCTGATGGTTGGCAGATATAGGCTGGGTCAGGGCTATTTGCCTGCTGATGGTTGGCAGATATAGGCTGGGTCAGGGCTATTTGCCTGCTGATGGTTGGCAGATATAGGCTGGGTCAGGGCTATTTGCCTGCTGATGGTTGGCAGATATAGGCTGGGTCAGGGCTATTTGCCTGCTGATGGTTGGCAGATATAGGCTGGGTCAGGGCTATTTGCCTGCTGATGGTTGGCAGATATAGGCTGGGTCAGGGCTATTTGCCTTCTGATGGTTGGCAGATATAGGCTGGGTCAGGGCTATTTGCCTGCTGATGGTTGGCAGATATAGGCTGGGTCAGGTCTATTTGCCTTCTGATGGTTGGCAGATATAGGCTGGGTCAGGGCTATTTGCCTGCTGATGGTTGGCAGATATAGGCTGGGTCAGGGCTATTTGCCTGCTGATGGTTGGCAGATATAGGCTGGGTCAGGGCTATTTGCCTGCTGATGGTTGGCAGATATAGGCTGGGTCAGGGCTATTTGCCTGCTGATGGTTGGCAGTCAGGGCTATTTGCCTGCTGATGGTTGGCAGATATAGGCTGGGTCAGGGCTATTTGCCTGCTGATGGTTGGCAGATATAGGCTGGGTCAGGGCTATTTGCCTGCTGATGGTTGGCAGATATAGGCTGGGTCAGGTCTATTTGCCTGCTGATGGTTGGCAGATATAGGCTGGGTCAGGTCTATTTGCCTGCTGATGGTTGGCAGATATAGGCTGGGTCAGGTCTATTTGCCTGCTGATGGTTGGCAGATATAGGCTGGGTCAGGTCTATTTGCCTGCTGATGGTTGGCAGATATAGGCTGGGTCAGGTCTATTTGCCTGCTGATGGTTGGCAGATATAGGCTGGGTCAGGTCTATTTGCCTGCTGATGGTTGACAGATATAGGCTGGGTCAGGTCTATTTGCCTTCTGATGGTTGGCAGATAGAGGCTGGGTCAGGGCTATTTGCCTGCTGATGGTTGGCAGATATAGGCTGGGTCAGGGCTATTTGCCTGTTGATGGTTGGCAGATATAGGCTGGGTCAGGGCTATTTGCCTGCTGATGGTTGGCAGATATAGGCTGGGTCAGGGCTATTTGCCTGTTGATGGTTGGCAGATATAGGCTGGGTCAGGGCTATTTGCCTGCTGATGGTTGGCAGATATCGGCTGGGTCATGGCTATTTGCCTGCTGATGGTTGACAGATATAGGCTGGGTCAGGGCTATTTGCCTGCTGATGGTTGACAGATATAGGCTGGGTCAGGGCTATTTGCCTGCTGATGGTTGGCAGATATACGCTGGGTCAGGGCTATTTGCCTGCTGATGGTTGACAGATATAGGCTGGGTCAGGGCTATTTGCCTTCTGATGGTTGGCAGATAGAGGCTGGGTCAGGGCTATTTGCCTACTGATGGGTGACAGATATAGGCTGGGTCAGGGCTATTTGCCTGCTGATGGTTGGCAGATATAGGCTGGGTCAGGGCTATTTCCCTGCTGTGTTTCATGTGGGATATGGATAACAAAACATTCAGTACTCGGTGCAAATCTGTAAAAAGTTTATTCATGTTTTTATATAAAAAGTAAATACTTTTTTGAATAGGACAATAGAAGGTGAACGAAAAACGTCTAGTGTACATACAGTTCTATACATCAAGCTACATAATCAATTATTCTATTCAAATATACATACACTTGAAACCTTTTCATACAAGTCGAAATACTCCATGTTTTAGTTTTAAACTTCTCTGTGGTCAACTTCTCAACTCCAATGTAATGCTTTTTATTCCGAATACAATACTTTTTGGGCTACTCATCTTAGGCAATCACTGTGTACTGCATGAACATACAGTCCATATATTAGTTATATAAAAGCATACTTTCAAAAATAAATACTGTACATTTCCTCCTTGAACTTGCAACCTTTAGTTTCCATGCTGCTTAGCCTGTCTAGATGAGGATGCAATGCGATGACATAAAGCTAGGTGGCAGTATTATACAGAAAATGGAATTACAGATGTCTGGAAACAGCTGCGGTGCCTGCAGTCAACCAATGTGAAATTATTCTGCAGAAAGCAAACATATCTGACTCCATTTTGTTGTTGCTGTTAGTTCAGTGGCACATGGTCCATAGTATGTTGTTTGACCGATAAGCCAGACATTTCCTATGACTGTGATATCATACGTTTGTCTTCGGTGGAGACTTTTCCAACCTTTTGAAGATTTCATTGCTGTTTTATTCCCGGGAACCCAGGTGTCTCAGACTGTCTCTGAACCGAGTGGTTAAACTTGACAGTGGGAGGCAGAAAGGTCAAAGGAGCAGAAAGTCACGAAGAAAAAAAGTATTTCTGATCTTTCCGGTCGTTTCCGTTCTCATGCCGCTTTCCTTTACGGAGCGTAGTTCTTTGGCCGTATCATCATTTTGACCGTCTTGAAGGCCTGCCTGTAGTTGGTGGGGTATGCTTCACTAGACATGTTGTGCCATGTTCCCCAGAAGATGCCGTTCCTCACGCCCTTGTATCTCTTGTGGTAGTATTTCCCATTGAGATTGGCTGACATGCAGGCGTCAAACCACCACCCAGAGCTGTAGTACGCGCCGCAGTTCCCTGACGGGTACATGTCGTTGTCCCTGTCTGGCGTGGTGAAGAACTTCTGGTCGTGGTTGAAGTGCTGGTTCATGTGCAGCGCGTTGCCGGCCGTGCCACTGTACCCGCTGATGGAGAGGCGATATCTCAGGAACTCGTTGGCTACGTAGAACTGGTCGAACTTGGCATACTCCCGCACCCCTTGGAAGTCCTCCAGTTCGATGCGCAGAACCATGTCCTTGGCCTTGGTCAGAAGGTGGATGCGGTCGTTGCCCAACCAGAACTCTCCCCGGGGGTCACCAAATCCCCTCTAGAGAGAGATAGACAGAGAGAGAGGGAGGGAGGGCAAGGGCAGGGAGAGAGAGAGAGAGACAGAGAGAGAGAGAGAGGGAGAGAGAGAGAGAGACAGAGAGAGAGAGAGAGAGGGTAAGGGCAGGGAGAGAGAGAGACAGAGAGAGAGAGAGAGAGAGAGGGTAAGGGCAGGGAGAGAGAGAGAGACAGAGAGAGAGAGGGTAAGGGCAGAGAGAGAGAGAGAGAGAGAGAGAGAGAGAGAGAGGGAGGGAGGAGAGAGAGGGAGGGCAGGAGAGAGAGAGAGAGGGCAGGGGAGAGAGAGAGAGAGAGAGAGAGAGAGAGAGAGAGAGAGAGAGAGAGAGAGAGAGAGAGAGAGAGAGAGAGAGAGAGAGAGAGAGAGAGAGAGAGGGTAAGGGCAGGGAGAGAGAGAGAGGGTAAGGGCAGGGAGAGAGAGAGAGAGAGGGCAAGGGCAGGGAGAGAAAGAGACAGAGAGAGAGAGGGCAAGGGGAGAGAGAGAGAAAAAGGTAAAGGTCCGTGTCAGAGGAGTCAAATCTGTCCCAAATGGCACCCTATTCCCTACATAGTGCCTGGTCAAAGGTAGTGCACTATATAGGGAATAGGGTGACATTTGGGACACAACCTCATGTTTTCCCTGATTCTCACAGGGCAGCAGGCCATTACATGGAATGTTACTGACCACGGTCTGTCACAGAGTTTTGTCAAATGGGTTTATTAACCTTGTACTCAGCCCAGGAGCGGTTGAAGCTGACGGTGCCATTGAGGCGCTGCTGCACCAGGGTCCAGCCGCCGCCAAACGACTCCATGTCGCAGTAGACCTGGAACGTGCCGTTCCTGGGGTCTGGCGTGACCCGGTAGACGCCGTTCCTCCTCTCCTTTAACATGTTGTAGTCAGAGCAGTCCTTGGGAGCGATGATGACTGTTGTGAGAGAGAGACAGAGAGAGAGGGCAGGGGGAGGGAGAGAGAGAGACAGAGAGACAGGGCAGGGGGAGGGAGAGAGAGATAGAGACAGGGCAGGGGGAGGGAGAGAGACAGAGACAGGGGAGGGAGAGAGAGAGAGACAGGGCAGGGGGAGGGAGAGGGAGAGAGAGAGAGACAGAGAGAGAGGGCAGGGAGAGAGACAGAGAGAGACAGGGCAGGGGGAGGGAGAGAGAGAGACAGAGAGACAGGGCAGGGGGAGGGAGAGAGAGACAGAGAGAGAGGGCAGGGGGAGGGAGAGAGAGACAGAGAGACAGGGCAGGGGGAGGGAGAGAGAGACAGAGAGAGAGGGCAGGTAGAGGGAGAGAGAGAGAGAGAGACAGAGAGAGAGGGCAGGGAGAGGGAGAGAGAGACAGAGAGACAGAGAGAGACAGGGCAGGGGAGGGAGAGAGAGACAGAGAGAGAGGGCAGGGAGAGAGAGAGAGAGAGACAGAGAGACAGGGCAGGGGGAGGGGAGAGAGACAGAGAGAGAGGGCAGGGAGAGGAGAGAGAGAGAGAGAGGGCAGGGAGAGAGAGACAGAGAGAGACAGAGAGAGACAGAGAGAGAGACAGGGCAGGGGGAGGGAGAGAGACAGAGAGAGACAGGGCAGGGGGAGGGGAGAGAGAGAGAGACAGAGAGACAGGGCAGGGGAGGGAGAGAGAGAGAGAGAGAGAGAGACAGTGCAGGGGAGGGAGAGAGAGAGAGAGAGAGAGACAGGGCAGGGGGAGGGAGAGAGAGAGAGGCAACGTTCAGTGTCCGAGGAGTAAAGAAAACACTGTTTCCCTCAAAGCACAAGACTCTCACAACCCAGCAGGCATTGCATGGAATGTTCCTGACTTCCAGCCCCAGAGCTGACTGAGTGAGTTGAGCCACGGCGTCACTGTTTTCATATAAGGGGAGGACAGCCTTGTCAAAACGTGGGAACGTGTCACATGGGATTAACCAAGGCTGCTGGAGAGCCTGCCAGTCCCCACTCTGTGTGTGTGTGATGATAATGCATCCTGACAGACACTTCTGGAGCTTAGAGACCCTAAGTTTTGGAAAGTGACGCTAGTCGACTGCTCAGGATAGGAGCCTAGGAAGCATGAGAGAGGAATTGAGTTAGCAGAGCACAGAAGAGGACAGAGCAGAGCACGGAAGAGCAGGCTGTTTGTGCGTGTGTGTGTGTGTGCGTGTGTGTGAGTGTGTGTGTGTCTCTGTATCTCCCCCCTGTGGGCAGTACTCCTATCAAAGTCTGCCCATATGTGATAGTATTAGTGGTTCTCAGAATATGGGCGCCAAGCTGTGACTGACCCAAATATAACAGTCCGTCAGACAGATGGACAGACAGCCATGCAGACTGATAAAGGGGATTGACAGCAACAGAAGAGCAGCTGTATTATCAAGGAAGTATGCAGAGACATAAAACCCTCATCTGGAAGTAACATTGTCCCAGTGAAAAGCTTGTGCATTCTCACATTACAGGCAAACAGTTCCTTTCATTCCTACAGAAAAAGGCTTGGGACATTAGATGAAGCTAAAAAAGTGTTTATAAATGAATCGAGAACATGATTCAGATAAATGATCCGAAGGTAGACTTCCTCGATGTATGTCCGCGAACACCTTCAAATCCAATCAGAGATAGGAAGCACACTGTTTAGTTTAACTGTGAATTGGGGCTCAATGATCCGTTACAGAGCTGAGATTGTGAGATGTCTGACTGCTGACGTTCTGTTGTCATTGAGCCGACAGAGAGTTTCCCATATCAAGATAGAAACGTGGCCAGTAGAAAGAAGGCTGTGTCAACAACAGAACACACAAGCACTACTGCACTTTGATACTGGATGCTCCCCACTCTTACTGGAAACACTTTATATTGCCTGTTTCTCCATACTCTTTACATGAATCACTTCTGATATTATCTTGTCAAGCTATCCAAAGTCATTTGCAGAGCTCTTATACGAAGCATGACAGATTCATCTAAGACAAGTACTTCTACATAGTGTTCTGATCTCACCATGACCAACTGTCGGAATGCAACACATTGCATCATCTTGTTGGCAAGTGTAATAAAGGAGGTAGCTGTTTACACCATGACCCCACGTTAACACTGTGTAACACACACTCAAAATATCAGAATATCCCACACTCAAAATATCAGAATATCTCACACTCAAAATATCAGAATATCCCACACTCAAAATATCAGAGTATCTCACACTCAGAATATCAGAGTATCCCACACTCAAAATATCAGAATATCCCACACTCAAAAATTAGAATCAGAATATCCCACACTCAAAATATCAGAGTATCCCACACTCAAAATATCAGAGTATCCCACACTCAAAATATCAGAGTATCCCACACTCAAAATATCAGAGTATCCCACACTCAAAATATCAGAGTATCCCACACTCAAAATATCAGAGTATCCCACACTCAAAATATCAGAGTATCTCACACTCAAAATATTAGAGTATCCCACACTCAAAATATCAGAGTATCTCACACTCAGAATATCCCAATGAGTTTTGAAAGATAAAATAATGTAATTCCCTTGTACAGTAGCAGTGTTAGTTTAGGACCATGCATAAATAAAGGGTGATGATCTGGAGTTAAACCTGCAACTGTCCTTTTGATACAGCAGAGTACTCACACTCAGTACAGAGGGCTGGCATACTGTACAGTACTGCATGCAGTGCGTGAAAGCCTGGTTTTATAATAAGTCTGTCTGGCTGATGCTTAGAGGAGAACAATAGGTTAGCAATAACAAGAGACTAGAGGAGCTTCTAGAAGAGAACAGGGGGGCTATTTTCAATAACACTTACACTGAGGGGAGTTCTGCACTTTACAGAAACATGATAGTCTCGTAATAACAGAGTGTTTTGTAAATCACTTAAAGGTTCTTGAGAATTTTCCTGTCAAATGATCAAGAACCTATTTGGTTAATGAAATAAATAGACGTACACTGAGGAGAGGGCTGGACGGCACACTGGTGGTTACAGTTGTTACTGAGCTTGTTGATCACTCCAGTGATGTTCTCCACCTTGCTGTCCACGACGGCCTCCACGTTCCTCATGTTGATCAGGCTTAGTTCCTCTAGACGGCCCTGCAGAGCCGTGATCTGTCCCCGTGCGTTACGCAGGCTGTTGGACATCTTGTTCATCTTCACCTGCATCTCAAACACAGAACCGCCGGTAGAGACGGTGCGTTTGCCAGTACCAGAACCGGTGCCAATGCCATCCCCATCAGGCCCTGTGTTGGTTCCCCCGTCTCCTCGTTCCTCCTTACTGGTGCTAGACTGTATTTCCAGAAACCCTGGTCCCGTACCGGGACCCCCTGCTTCCTCCCCGCTGTCCCTCTGCAGGCTCTGGTCAGCCTGCTGCCGGCACTCCTGACAGTCCCTCTTCAGCCGGTTCACCGTCTCCTTCAGGCTCTGCAGCTCCTTCATGGTCTTCTCCAGCATCCTGAACTGCTTGGGCAGCTGGATGGTCAGTGGAGGCAGGGTGATCTGGTAGGGGCAGTCGTCCTCTTCTCCACACTGGCCAGAAGGCTTCATCCTCACAGGGCAGCCCCCTGAAACCTCTCCTGTAGCAGCCTTATCCTGGACCTTATCCCATCTCTGGGCTCTGTCTCCTGGCTCTGCTGCGGAGCTCCATGGGACTGCCAGCAGAAGAGTGGTGGAGGCCACAACACACAGCACGTACAGCCTCATGGTGTGTGTTTTGACTGAGTGTGTGTGTGAGTGAGTGAGTGTTTCTCAGCTACGCAGTCAGAGAGAGCGAGAGCAGCGTGAGAGAGCAGCCTGCAGGAGAGTGAGCGCAGGAGACTGCCTCCTGCCTGAGATAGTTGTGTCATTAATATCAGAGGAGAGAGGAAGGGAGGGGTGGGAGGGGCTGTGTTGCGTAATTCCACCACTCCATACCAGCAGCAAAGTCAACCATTTAAAGAGAGAGTAGGAAGGCAGAGTTCTGACTGAGCTGCAGTCCTTTAGAAATCAGCCCATTTCCCTGAACAGAGAAGTGAGTCAGTACAATGGAATTAAGATTCTCTCCTGAGTCAGTACAATGGAATTAACATTATCTCCTGAGTCAGTACAATGGAATTAACATTCTCTCCTGAGTCAGTACAATGGAATTAACATTCTCTCCTGAGTCAGTACAATGGAATTAACATTCTCTCCTGAGTCAGTACAATGGAATTAACATTCTCTCCTGAGTCAGTACAATGGAATTAACATTATCTCCTGAGTCAGTACAATGGAATTAACATTATCTCCTGAGTCAGTACAATGGAATTAACATTATCTCCTGAGTCAGTACAATGGAATTAACATTATCTCCTGAGTCAGTACAATGGAATTAACATTCTCTCCTGAGTCAGTACAATGGAATTAACATTCTCTCCTGAGTCAGTACAATGGAATTAACATTCTCTCCTGAGTCAGTACAATGGAATTAACATTCTCTCCTGAGTCAGTACAATGGAATTAACATTATCTCCTGAGTCAGTACAATGGAATTAACATTATCTCCTGAGTCAGTACAATGGGATTAACATTCTCTCCTGAGTCAGTACAATGGAATTAAGATTCTCTCCTGAGTCAGTACAATGGAATTAACATTCTCTCCTGAGTCAGTACAATGGAAGTGAGTCAGTACAATGGAATTAACATTCTCTCCTGAGTCAGCACAATGGAATTAACATTCTCTCCTGAGTCAGTACAATGGAAGTGAGTCAGCACAATGGAATTAAGATTCTCTCCTGAGTCAGTACAATGGAATTAAGATCCTCTCCTGAGTCAGTACAATGGAATTAACATTCTCTCCTGAGTCAGTACAATGGAATTAACATTCTCTCCTGAGTCAGTACAATGGAATTAACATTCTCTCCTGAGTCAGTACAATGGAATTAACATTATCTCCTGAGTCAGTACAATGGAATTAACATTATCTCCTGAGTCGGTACAATGGAATTAACATTATCTCCTGTACAAGTCTGAGTCATAATGGAATTAACATTATCTCCTGAGTCAGTACAATGGAATTATCTCCTGAGTCAACATTATTCTCTCCTGAGTCAGTACAATGGGATTAACATTCTCTCCTGAGTCAGTACAATGGCATTAACATTATATCCTGAGTCAGTACAATGGAATTAACATTATCTCCTGAGTCAGTACAATGGGATTAACATTCTCTCCTGAGTCAGTACAATGGAATTAAGATTCTCTCCTGAGTCAGTACAATGGAATTAAGATTCTCTCCTGAGTCAGCACAATGGAATTAACATTCTCTCCTGAGTCAGTACAATGGAAGTGAGTCAGCACAATGGAATTAAGATTCTCTCCTGAGTCAGTACAATGGAATTAAGATTATCTCCTGAGTCAGTACAATGGAAGTGAGTCAGTACAATGGAATTAACATTATCTCCTGAGTCAGTACAATGGAAATAAGATTCTCTCCTGAGTCAGTACAATGGAAATAAGATTCTCTCCTGAGTCAGTACAATGGAAATAAGATTCTCTCCTGAGTCAGTACAATGGAAATAAGATTCTCTCCTGTAGGTTTTCCTCCTCTTGTTGTTTTGCTGTTTTGTGTTCTTGGATATTTATCCTGAACTAGGACACTAAGTCCTTTATGAAGTGGTAGAAGTGGTCGGTTTGAGGGTCTTAGAGGGTTGATACTAGAATCACCTGAACAGAGAGAAAGGCTATGGTCCTACAGTGCACTTGTTTCATCTCCAAACTCCAATCTCAGTGTTGCTGTGGATCAACACCAATGTGTCTCTTTCCTTCTTAACTCTGGTCTCGTTGCCATGACAGTTTTAGATTCAACGTATGAATATGACATCACCACAACTCTAATGTCTGAGAAAGGCTCATTTGTATACGGAGCATCTTCTCTCTGCCACGACGAGTTGTTCACTTTTCCTACTGATGGACTTTGTGGTGGGTTGTGGGATTCCTGTAAAGTGGGCTATAGTTAGTCATATTGAATGAAACACAGTAAGGTGTTCCATTCAGGATTAGTCATATTGAAAGTGATGCAATATTTGCAATTCAATTCAAACCCTCTATTGAAACTCACGTTATACACCTTAGTTTTGGGTCAAAGGTGAGATGACTGTAGAGCCCTGAAAGATAAACAGAACAGCTCAAATCCTGTAGCAGGCTGAAACTGGCAGTGCCACAGGGCTCTGTGTGGTGGCGGTCATGGGTCAACGTCAGCCATCTTGTGATCAGGAAGTATTGTCCCTCTGAGTCAGACGGGCTACACATTAACGAGTCCTCCTCACCTGCAGGAAAAGAACTTGACTTTACGAATAAAGTGACTGTTATTGTTATTCCTACCATATTTATGGAATAGTTTACTGTCCATGACTCATCCTTATGAATATTGTAACAGCCTGGAACTCTATATAACTGATGTGGTAACTGTCCATGACTCATCCTTATGAATATTGTAACAGCCTGGAACTCTATATAACTCTATATAACTGATGTGATAACTGTCCATGACTCATCCTTATGAATATTGTAACTGTCTGGAACTCTATATAACTGATGTGGTAACTGTCCATGACTCATCCTTATGAATATTGTAACAGCCTGGAACTCTATATAACTGATGTGGTAACTGTCCATGACTCATCCTTATGAATATTGTAACAGCCTGGAACTCTATATAACTCTATATAACTCTATATAACTCTATATAACTCTATATAACTGATGTGGTAACTGTCCATGACTCATCCTTATGAATATTGTAACTGTCTGGAACTCTATATAACTGATGTGGTAACTGTCCATGACTCATCCTTATGAATATTGTAACAGCCTGGAACTCTATATAACTGATGTGGTAACTGTCCATGACTCATCCTTATGAATATTGTAACAGTCTGGAACTCTATATAACTGATGTGGTAACTGTCCATGACTCATCCTTATGAATATTGTAACAGTCTGGAACTCTATATAACTGATGTGGTAACTGTCCATGACTCATCCTTATGAATATTGTAACAGTCTGGAACTCTATATAACTGATGTGGTAACTGTCCATGACTCATCCTTATGAATATTGTAACAGCCTGGAACTCTATATAACTGATGTGGTAACTGTCCATGACTCATCCTTATGAATATTGTAACAGCCTGGAACTCTATATAACTGATGTGGTAACTGTCCATGACTCATCCTTATGAATATTGTAACTGTCTGGAACTCTATATAACTCTATATAACTCTATATAACTCTATATAACTGCTGTGGTAACTGTCCATGACTCATCCTTATGAATATTGTAACAGCCTGGAACTCTATATAACTGATGTGGTAACTGTCCATGACTCATCCTTATGAATATTATAACAGCCTGGAACTCTATATAACTCTATATAACTCTATATAACTCTATATAACTCTATATAAGTCTATATAACTGATGTGGTAACTGTCCATGACTCATCCTTATGAATATTATAACAGCCTGGAACTCTATATAACTCTATATAACTCTATATAACTCTATATAACTCTATATAACTGATGTGGTAACTGTCCATGACTCATCCTTATGAATATTGTAACAGCCTGGAACTCTATATAACTGATGTGGTAACTGTCCATGACTCATCCTTATGAATATTGTAACAGCCTGGAACACTATATAACTGATGTGGTAACTGTCCATGACTCATCCTTATGAATATTGTAACTGTCTGGAACTCTATATAACTGATGTGGTAACTGTCCATGACTCATCCTTATGAATATTGTAACAGCCTGGAACACTATATAACTGATGTGGTAACTGTCCATGACTCATCCTTATGAATATTGTAACTGTCTGGAACTCTATATAACTCTATATAACTGATGTGGTAACTGTCCATGACTCATCCTTATGAATATTGTAACAGCCTGGAACTCTATATAACTGATGTGGTAACTGTTGTTGTTGTTGAGGATTGAAACTCTTCAACTATCCATTCCTTTAAGTGGCTCCCAGCCACTGAACGAGAAACTGTCTTTCATTTTTACAGAGGAAGGGAAAACCATAGAGCTTATAATTGACCTATTCAAATCAAATCAAATGTATTTATATAGCCCTTCTTACATCAGCTGATATCTCAAAGTGCTGTACAGAAACCCAGCCTAAAACCCCAAACAGCGAGCAATGCAGGTGTAGAACCTATTCCATGTTGGTTGAGCAGAATGGGCAGAGTTACAGTCCCATCCAGGCCTGGATCTCCTCTCTAACAGACAGAACTGTCAGAGTTACAGTCCCATCCAGGCCTGGATCTCCTCTCTAACAGACAGAACTGTCAGAGTTACAGTCCCATCCAGGCCTGGATCTCCTCTCTAACAGACAGAACTGTCAGAGTTACAGTACCATCCAGGCCTGGATCTCCTCTCTAACAGACAGAACTGTCAGAGTTACAGTCCCATCCAGGCCTGGATCTCCTCTCTAACAGACAGAACTGTCAGAGTTACAGTCCCATCCAGGCCTGGATCTCCTCTCTAACAGACAGAACTGTCAGAGTTACAGTCCCATCCAGGCCTGGATCTCCTCTCTAACAGACAGAACAGTCAAAGTTACAGTCCCATCCAGGCCTGGATCTCCTCTCTAACAGATAGAACTGTCAGAGTTACAGTCCCATCCAGGCCTAGATCTCCTCTCTAACAGACAGAACTGTCAGAGTTACAGTCCCATCCAGGCCTGGATCTCCTCTCTAACAGATAGAACTGTCAGAGTTACAGTACCATCCAGGCCTGGATCTCCTCTCTAACAGACAAAACTGTCAGAGTTACAGTACCATCCAGGCCTGGATCTCCTCTCTAACAGACAGAACTGTCAGAGTTACAGTCCAATCCAGGCCTGGATCTCCTCTCAACCTATCTATACCTGTAGTCCTATGTATGTCTCTATACCTGTAGTCCTATGTGTGTCTATACATGTAGTCCTATGTGTGTCTACACCTGTAGTCCTATGTGTGTCTACACCTGTAGTCCTATGTGTGTCTACACCTGTAGTCCTATGTGTGTCTCTACACCTGTAGTCCTATGTGTGTCTCTATACCTGTAGTCCTATGTGTGTCTCTATACCTGTAGTCCTATGTGTATCTCTACACCTGTAGTCCTATGTGTCTCTACACCTATAGTCGTATGTGTGTCTACACCTGTAGTCCTATGTGTGTCTATACCTGTAGTCCTATGTGTGTCTATACTGTCAGGATTTGGCCAGGGTTGTTCCAGTTTTTGGTCACTAGATGCCCCCATTGTGCCTTTTGACCTTTTCTTTTCCCTTGATCCCCATTATTATTTGCACCTGTGCCTCGTTTCCCCTGATTGTATTTAAACCCTTTGTTTTACTCAGTTCTTTGCTCTGTGTTTGTATGTTAGCACCCAGCCCTAGTACTCTTGTTGATCCCGGTGGACTCTCTTGTGGAATTCTGTGTTTTGTTCTTGTTTGTTTGTTTTTAAGTATCTTTTGAGGCTTTTTTGTGCTATACCTTCCACCTTGTAGATTTACCTTTTTGTCTTGGAGGATTACCTTTGTTCTTGTGGAATTCCTTTTGAGGTTGTGGAGTTACATGTTTTCCTGAAGAACTTCACTTTTTACTTCATCTAATACACCGTCTCAAATACTGCTGTGTCTGCCTCATCTTCTGGGTTCTGCTGACTATTCGTGGCTCAGTTGGTTTAGTGACTGTTTCTCACTCCGGAGACCCGGGTTCGTACCGGGTCCTGACAGAAACACAGAGCCAGAAATGAACCCAGAGGCAGCCAGTTCCCAGGACCTTGTTGCCATGCTGTCCCACCACCAGGAGACTGTCCAACGCCACGAAGCCGCCCTGGTTCAGCAAGAGGCCTTAATGGCTAGACATTCTCATCTTCTGTCGGAGATGCTGACTTCCATAAAGCAGATATCTGATCGACTTACCCCGGCAACAGTTCCCGTCCCAGTACCTCAGATTCACGTACCCATGGCAGTTAACCCTCTGGCTGAACCTCGTCTTCCACCTCCCCAACGGTTCTCAGGTGATCCAAGTGCTTGTAAAGGGTTTCTCACCCAATGTTCTCTCTCCTTCGAGCTGCAACCCTCATCGTTCCCCACCGACCGGTCTAAGATTGCATATATCATCACCCTGCTGTCGGAAAAAGCCCTGGCCTGGGCTACTGCTGTGTGGGATGCCCATAGTTCCTGCTGTGCCAGCTACTCTGCCTTTGCTGAGGAATTCAAACGAGTGTTTCAAGGCCCAAGCAGTGGTCCTGACTCAGCCAAACAGCTCTTGACTCTCCACCAAGGTCGGCGCAGCGTGACGGCCTATGCCATCCAGTTCCACACGGTGGCAGCAGCGAGTGGCTGGAACAACGAGGCGCTCACGGTGTGCTTTCTGAAAGGCCTTTCCGACACTATCCAAGATGAACTGGCCACTCGGGAACCACCGGACAAACTCGAGTCCCTGATCAAGTTGGCCTCACGCATTGAACAGCGTCTGAGAGAGAGAGAACTCAACCGTAGACCTCTAGCCCCTATCAGTCCCAGCTCCGAGTCCCCACCTTTATCCTCGCTGGCTCCACCGGAAGCGACGTTGTCTATATTGCGGCAAACCGGGCCATTTCCGTTCCACGTGTCCCGGGCTCCAGGGAAACGCTCTGTCCCGTACAGACCGGGGGGAACTGTAACGGGAAACATAACCTCCTCCCATCCGTCCAACTCCCGTCTGCTCATTCCAGTCACCCTTTCCTGGGACAACCACAAGCTTCACCTTCAAGCCTTGGTAGACTCTGGAGCCGCAGGTAACTTCATGGATGTTGTCTGGGCGAAGGAGAATGGCGTTCCCTCTGAACCTCTAAGTGACCCCATGAGGGTTACTACATTGGATGGAAGCCCTTTGGGATCTGGACTTGTCACTCATGTCACTACCTCCTTGCGACTTTCAGTTTCACAACACCAGGAATTGATGAACTTTCATTTGATCTCCTGTTCCGAGTTCCCTCTCGTCCTTGGATACCCCTGGCTTCACAGCCATAACCCTCACATTGACTGGTCTGTGGGCACTATCAAGCAGTGGGGTCCTACGTGCCAAGCTACTTGTATTTTCCCGAATTCCCCGAGTTCTACTCCCGAGTCTTTAGAATCCATCGACCTGACCCGAGTTCCCGAGTGTTACCATGACCTCAAACTGGTATTTAGCAAACAGAGGGCCACCATGCTACCACCCCATAGACCTTATGATTGCCCCATCGAACTGTTTCCGGGCACTTGCCCCCCCAGGGGTCGGATCTTTTCCCTATCTCCACCCGAACGAGCTGCTTTGGATACCTACATCAAGGACGCTCTGGAAGCAGGCCTCATGCGTCCATCCACCTCCCCGACGGGAGCAGGGTTTTTCTTTGTGGCCAAGAAAGACGGTGGATTACGTCCTTGCATCGACTACCGGGGACTCAATGCCATAACCGTCCGTAACCGTTACCCGCTACCCCTTATGGCCACAGCCTTCGAGCTGCTCCAGGAAGCAGTTGTTTTCACTAAGCTTGACCTGCGGAACGCATACCATCTTGTGCGGATCAGACCTGGTGACGAGTGGAAGACCGCTTTCAACACGCCTACTGGTCACTATGAATACTTGGTGATGCCCTTCGGCCTGACCAACGCCCCAGCGGTGTTCCAAGCGCTCATAAACGATGTGCTTAGGGATATGCTTAACATATTTGTGTTCGTTTACTTGGATGACATCCTCATCTTTTCGAGCTCTCTTCAAGAACACACAAAGCATGTCAGACAAGTACTCAAACGCCTCCTAGACAGCCATCTGTACGTTAAGCCGGAAAATGTGAATTCCATTCATCCCGAGTACAATTCCTGGGATTTGTAGTGGAACCCGGTCGAGTCCAAATGGACCCCAGGAAGGTAGGGGCGGTAGCGGATTGGCCCACCCCCAAATCCGTTAAGGAAGTTCAGCGTTTCCTGGGCTTCACTAACTTTTACCGCAAGTTCATCAAGAACTTCAGCTTGGTGGCAGCCCCCTCTCAGCTTTAACCAAGGGTGGCAATGCAAGGTTTTTGTGGGGAAGAGAAGCTGAGACGGCCTTCCAAGGACTCAAGCAGCGCGTCCTCTCTGCTCCCATCCTGATACTACCGACTACGGATGAACCGTTTGTGGTGGAGGTAGACGCCTCAGAGGTTGGTGTTGGAGCTGTCCTGTCTCAGAGGGGTGAAGACAAGAAGCTTCATCCGTGCGCTTTCTTCTCACACCGGCTTACCCCGGCTGAGAGGAACTACGATGTGGGGGATCGTGAACTCCTAGCGGTTAAGATGGCATTGAAGGAATGGAGACACTGGCTCGAGGGGGCTTCTCACCCGTTTCAAGTGCTTACGGACCACAAAAATCTGGAGTATATCCAGCAGGCGAAGCGGTTGAACTCTAGACAAGCTAGATGGTCTCTTTTCTTCAATCGATTCCAGTTTATCCTCACCTATCGGGTCGAAGAATCTCAAACCGGATGCCCTGTCCCGAGTCTACGCTCCTGCCATTCGAGATGACACGGACATGCCTGTCCTTCCTGCTGCTAAGATCGTGGCTCCGATCTCGTGGCAAGTTGAGGATACCGTGAGACGAGCTCAAGCTATTAAGCCGGGTGCAGCGGTCCTGGCAGTATCTGGTGGACTGGGAAGGCTACGGTCCCGAGGAGCGCTCCTGGGTTCCTGCCAAAGACATACTGGACCCTGACCTCATTCGTCAGTTCAGGGCCCTCCACCCTGAGAGAGCTGGTAGGAACGTCAGGAGCCGTTCCTAGGGGGGGGATTCTGTCAGGATTTGGCCAGGGTTGTTCCGGTTTTTGGTCACTAGATGCCCCCATTGTGCCTTTTGACCTTTTGTTTTCCCTTGATCCCCATTATTATTTGCACCTGTGCCTCGTTTCCCCTGATTGTATTTAAACCCTTTGTTTTACTCAGTTCTTTGCTCTGTGTTTGTATGTTAGCACCCAGCCCTAGTACTCTGTGAACTCTTGTTGATCCCGGTGGACTCTCTTGTGGAATTCTGTTTTTTGTTCTTGTTTGTTTTTAAGTATCTTTTGAGTCTTTTTTGTGCTATACCTTCCACCTTGTGGATTTACCTTTTTTGTCTTGGAGGATTACCTTTGTTCTTGTGGAATTCCTTTTGAGGTTGTGGAGTTACATGTTTTCCTGAAGAACTTCACTTTTTACTTCATTTAATACACCGTCTCAAGTACTGCTGTGTCTGCCTCATCTTCTGGGTTCTGCTGACTATTCGTGGCTCAGTTCGTTTAGTGACTGTTTCTCATCCGGAGACCCGGGTTCAAACTGAGGTCCTGACATATACCTGTAGTCCTATGTGTGTCTCTATACCTGTAGTCCTATGTGTGTCTCTATACCTGTAGTCCTATGTGTGTCTCTATACCTGTAGTCCTATGTGTGTCTCTATACCTGTAGTCCTATGTGTGTCTCTATACCTGTAGTCCTATGTGTGTCTCTATACCTGTAGTCCTATGTGTGTCTCTATACCTGTAGTCCTATGTGTGTCTCTATACCTGTAGTCCTATGTGTGTCTCTATACCTGTAGTCCTATGTGTGTCTCTATACCTGTAGTCCTATGTGTGTCTCTATACCTGTAGTCCTATGTGTGTCTCTATACCTGTAGTCCTATGTGTGTCTCTATACCTGTAGTCCTATGTGTGTCTCTATACCTGTAGTCCTATGTGTGTCTCTATACCTGTAGTCCTATGTGTGTCTCTATACCTGTAGTCCTATGTGTGTCTCTATACCTGTAGTCCTATGTGTGTCTCTATACCTGTAGTCCTATGTGTGTCTCTATACCTGTAGTCCTATGTGTGTCTCTATACCTGTAGTCCTATGTGTGTCTCTATACCTGTAGTCCTATGTGTGTCTCTATACCTGTAGTCCTATGTGTGTCTCTATACCTGTAGTCCTATGTGTGTCTCTATACCTGTAGTCCTATGTGTGTCTCTATACCTGTAGTCCTATGTGAGTCTCTATACCTGTATGACTGTGTGCAACCAGCCTCAGGTCAATAATACATGATTCTATACCTTGGTTATTCTCCATGTTCCTTTTAAGACATGGGGTTTTCCAGTAAACCTGCAGCACTGTGATGAACTCTAATGAGATGAATCCAAAGGTATCAGTTGTTTTCTGCCAGCTGTAGCTCCCCGGTGAGAGGAAGTCATTATAACGTTTCACAGTGTGGTAGTTCACTCTGATCTAAGACAATCACCTAAAGCATCAGTGATGCACACGTGTTGGCTGTTTGATGTGTCTTTCATCATTCCAACCATCACAGCCTGGCTCTGTGAAAATCAGCCTGGCTCTGTGAAAATCAGCCTGGCTCTGTGAAGATCAGCCTGGCTCTGAACATCAGCCTGTCTTTGTGAAAATCAGCCTGGCTCTGTGAAGATCAAGCCTGACTCTGTGAAAATCAGCTGGATAAAGAGTTTTCTCGCTGAATAGCAACTGAATTGCGTTTAGGGATGTGGAGTTCTGTTTTTGTTCCTTTGTAGTTGAAGCAAACACAGATGTTCTGTAGCTTCTGGCACTGTGATAAACACTAGAGAGGTGGGGTGTAAACAACAGACTTGTTTACAGCCACTGGAACCATCTAATCTGTGTGGTTGAGCTTTTATTTGACATGTGCAAGGAGAGCTAATCGCTCTGTGGTCAGATGGAGAGACATGGATGGCTTCCCAGATGCTGATTCTGGTCCACGGCTTCAGGCAGATGATTATTGAAAGAAGGATGTTGTTCTCTCGTAGCTGTTCTCTACTGGGAAGATCAGCGGGACCAAAGCAGCGAAGCTCAAAGCCAGTTTCAGCCTCCTCCATGACACCTTGAAAAGGTAAGTGATCTCATCTCTCCCTGTCCATAGACGCTCCTTACACGTTTACATGGATAACACCAGCCACTCTGTATGAGGACTGGAATGGAGCTGTGCCATATTATTGACCCATCAGTACCTGTTTGAAATGACCCATCAGCACCTGTTTAAAATGACCCATCAGTACCTGTTTGAAATGACCCATCAGCACCCGTTTAAAATTACCCATCAGTATCTGTTTAAATTGACCCATCAGTACCTGTTTAAAATGACCCATCAGTACCTGGTTAACATGACCCATCAGTACCTGTTTAAAATGACCCATCAGTACCTGTTTAAAATGACCCATCAGTACCTGTTTAAAATGACCCATCAGTACCTGTTTAAAATGACCCATCAGTACCTGTTTAAAATGACCCATCAGCACCTGTTTTAACATGACCCATCAGCACCTGTTTTAAAATTGACCCATCAGCACCTGTTTAAAATGACCAATCAGTACCTGTTTAAAATGACCCATCAGTACCTGTTTAAAATGACCCATCAGTACCTGTTTAAATTGACCCATCAGTATCTGTTTAAATTGACCCATCAGTACCTGTTTAACATGACCCATCAGTACCTGTTTAACATGACCCATCAGTACCTGTTTAACATGACCCATCAGTACCTGTTTAACATGACCCATCAGTACCTGTTTAACATGACCCATCAGTACATGTTTAACATGACCCATCAGTACCTGTTTAACATGACCCATCAGTTCCTGTTTAAAATGACCCATCAGTACATGTTTAACATGACCCATCAGTTCCTGTTTAAAATGACCCATCAGTACCTGTTTAACATGACCCATCAGTTCCTGTTTAAAATGACCCATCAGTTCCTGTTTAAAATGACCCATCAGTACCTGTTTAAAATGACCCATCAGTACCTGTTTAAAATGACCCATCAGTACCTGTTTAAAATGACCCATCAGTACCTGTTTAACATGACCCATCAGTACCTGTTTAAAATGACCCATCAGTACCTGTTTAAAATGACCCATCAGTACCTGTTTAAAATGACCCATCAGTACCTGTTTAACATGACCCATCAGTTCCTGTATAACATGACCCATCAGTTCCTGTTTTTGAAATGACCCATCAGTTCCTGTATAACATGACCCATCAGTTCCTGTTTAAAATGACCCATCAGTACCTGTTTAACATGACCCATCAGTACATGTTTAACATGACCCATCAGTACCTGTTTAACATGACCCATCAGTACCTGTTTAAAATGACCCATCAGTACCTGTTTAAAATGACCCATCAGTACCTGTTTAACATGACCCATCAGTACCTGTTTAAAATGACCCATCAGTACCTGTTTAAAATGACCCATCAGTACCTGTTTAACATGACCCATCAGTACCTGTTTAAAATGACCCATCAGTACCTGTTTAAAATGACCCATCAGTACCTGTTTAAAATGACCCATCAGTACCTGTTTAACATGACCCATCAGTACATGTTTAACATGACCCATCAGTACATGTTTAACATGACCCATCAGTTCCTGTTTAAAATGACCCATGACCCATCAGTACCTGTTTAAAATGACCCATCAGTACCTGTTTAAATGACCCATCAGTACCTGTTTAAAATGACCCATCAGTACCTGTTTAAAATGACCCATCAGTACCTGTTTAAAATGACCCATCAGTACCTGTTTAACATGACCCATCAGTACATGTTTAAAATGACCCATCAGTACCTGTTTAAAATGACCCATCAGTACCTGTTTAACATGACCCATCAGTACATGTTTAACATGACCCATCAGTTCCTGTATAACATGACCCATCAGTTCCTGTATAACATGACCCATCAGTTCCTGTTTAAAATGACCCATCAGTACCTGTTTAACATGACCCATCAGTACATGTTTAACATGACCCATCAGTTCCTGTTTAAAATGACCCATCAGTACATGTTTAACATGACCCATCAGTTCCTGTTTAAAATGACCCATCAGATCCTGTTTAAAATGACCCATCAGTTCCTGTTTAAAATGACCCATCAGTACCTGTTTAACATGACCCATCAGTACCTGTTTAACATGACCCATCAGTACATGTTTAACATGACCCATCAGTACATGTTTAACATGACCCATCAGTTCCTGTTTAAAATGACCCATGACCCATCAGTACCTGTTTAAAATGACCCATCAGTACCTGTTTAAAATGACCCATCAGTACCTGTTTAAAATGACCCATCAGTACCTGTTTAAAATGACCCATCAGTACCTGTTTAACATGACCCATCAGTACATGTTTAACATGACCCATCAGTACATGTTTAACATGACCCATCAGTTCCTGTTTAAAATGACCCATGACCCATCAGTACCTGTTTAAAATGACCCATCAGTACCTGTTTAAAATGACCCATCAGTACCTGTTTAAAATGACCCATCAGTACCTGTTTAAAATGACCCATCAGTACCTGTTTAAAATGACCCATCAGTACCTGTTTAACATGACCCATCAGTACATGTTTAAAATGACCCATCAGTACCTGTTTAAAATGACCCATCAGTACCTGTTTAACATGACCCATCAGTACATGTTTAACATGACCCATCAGTTCCTGTATAACATGACCCATCAGTTCCTGTATAACATGACCCATCAGTTCCTGTTTAAAATGACCCATCAGTACCTGTTTAACATGACCCATCAGTACATGTTTAACATGACCCATCAGTTCCTGTATAACATGACCCATCAGTTCCTGTTTAAAATGACCCATCAGTTCCTGTATAACATGACCCATCAGTTCCTGTTTAACATGACCCATCAGTTCCTGTATAAAATGACCCATCAGTTCCTGTTTAACATGACCCATCAGTTCCTGTTTAACATGACCCATCAGTTCCTGTTTAACATGACCCATCAGTTCCTGTTTAACATGACCCATCAGTTCCTGTTTAACATGACCCATCAGTTCCTGTTTAACATGACCCATCAGTACCTGTTTAACATGACCCATCAGTACCTGTTTAAAATGACCCATCAGTACCTGTTTAACATGACCCATCAGTACCTGTTTAACATGACCCATCAGTTCCTGTTTAACATGACCCATCAGTACCTGTTTAACATGACCCATCAGTACCTGTTTAACATGACCCATCAGTTCCTGTTTAACATGACCCATCAGTTCCTGTTTAACATGACCCATCAGTTCCTGTTTAACATGACCCATCAGTTCCTGTTTAACATGACCCATCAGTACCTGTTTAACATGACCCATCAGTTCCTGTTTAACATGACCCATCAGTTCCTGTTTAACATGACCCATCAGTACCTGTTTAACATGACCCATCAGTACCTGTTTAACATGACCCATCAGTTCCTGTTTAACATGACCCATCAGTTCCTGTTTAACATGACCCATCAGTACCTGTTTAACATGACCCATCAGTTCCTGTTTAACATGACCCATCAGTTCCTGTTTAACATGACCCATCAGTACCTGTTTAACATGACCCATCAGTACCTGTTTAACATGACCCATCAGTTCCTGTTTAACATGACCCATCAGTACTTCAGTCAGTGTAGATGAAGGGGAGGAGACGGTTAAAGAAGGAGTTTTAAGCCTTGAGACAGTTGAGACATGGATTGTGTCTGTGTGGGTAAGACAAAATAAGTGCCTTTGAACAGGGTCTGTTAGTAGGTACCAGGAGGACCGGTTTGTGTTAAGAACTGCAACGCTGCTGGGTTTTTCAACCTTTTCCTGTGTGTATCAAGAATGGTCCACCATCCAAAGGACATCCAGCCAACTTGACACAACTATCGGAAGCATTGGAGTCAACATGGGCCGGCCTCCCTGTGGAACGCCTTCGACACCTTGTAGAGTCCATGCCCAGAGGATTGAGGCTGATCTGGGGGCGAAAGCGGGTGCAACTCAATATTAGGAAGGTGTTCCTAATGTTTTGTAGACTCAGTGTATAACTACCCTTGGACGCCCAGTTGAGGTGAAAGTCTGTGACAGAGGCTGGTCCCTACCAGCATCTGTGTCTGTGTGCCACTAGGACCTGTGTGATTCCCCTCCTACCTGAGGGTGATGAGCTGAGCCAGCTGACCACATCTCTGCCCTGTCATATGACCCATAAGTACCTGTCTGTCTGTGACTCTCATTACCCACCCCAGCTCTCAGCAGTCAGAGATCTGTCTGTGACTCCCATCTCCCCACCCCAGCTCTCAGCAGTCAGAGATCTGTCTGTGACTCCCATCTCCCCACCCCAGCTCTCAGCAGTCAGAGATCTGTCTGTGACTCCCATCTCCCCACCCCAGCTCTCAGCAGTCAGAGATCTGTCTGTGTCTGTCTGTGACTCCCATCTCCCCACCCCAGCTCTCAGCAGTCAGAGATCTGTCTGTGTCTGTCTGTGACTCCCATCTCCCCACCCCAGGTCTCAGCAGTCAGAGATCTGGCTGCTGCAGGAGGCCAAGCAGTTCAGAGCAGAGTTGGAGCGCCAGCAGAGAGATCTGGAGACGGCTGAGCAGTTCCCTGAGGGGCCGGACACAGAGGTCAGCCGCATGAGACAGCAGCTCCTCAAGTTCCACAACGACCTGCATCAGGCAGAGGAGAGGGACTACCAGATGAACTACCAGCTAGAGTGGTGAGGAGACACACACTGACTAGAGCCTAGCGTAGAGAGAGAGAGAGATTGTCTGTGTGTCTATCTCTCTGTGTGTCTATCTCTCTGTGTGTCTATCTCTCTGTGTGTCTATCTCTCTGTGTGTCTATCTCTCTGTGTGTCTATCTCTCTGTGTGTCTATCTCTCTGTGTGTCTATCTCTCTGTGTGTCTATCTCTCTGTGTGTCTATCTCTCTGTGTGTCTATCTCTCTGTGTGACTATCTCTCTGTGTGACTATCTCTCTGTGTGACTATCTCTCTGTGTGACTATCTCTCTGTGTGACTATCTCTCTGTGTGACTATCTCTCTGTGTGACTATCTCTCTGTCTGTCTGTGTGTCTGTCTGTCTGTGTGTCTGTCTGTGTGTCTGTCTGTGTATCTCTGTGTGTCTGTCTATATCTCTGTGTGTCTGTCTATATCTCTGTGTGTCTGTCTATATCTCTGTGTGTCTGTCTGTACATCTCTGTGTGTCTGTCTATATCTCTGTGTCTGTCTATATCTCTGTGTCTGTCTATATCTCTGTGTCTGTCTATATCTCTGTGTCTGTCTATCTCTGTGTCTGTCTATATCTCTGTGTCTGTCTATATCTCTGTGTCTGTCTATATCTCTGTGTCTGTCTATATCTCTGTGTCTGTCTATATCTCTGTGTCTGTCTCTGTCTGAGGTTAAGGGTATGCCCAGCTCTTGAGCCACTTTAGTCCAGTCAGTCCTGGAAGTGGTATGTGCGGCATGTAGCCTAGGAGTAAGAGCGTTGGGCCAGTAACTGAAAGGTCACTAGTTCGAATCCCTTAGCGACAAAGTGAAAAATCTGCCATTGTGCCCTTGACAAGGCCCTTAACCCTAATTGCTCCAAGGTTGCTGTTGATAATGGCTGACCCTGGCTGTGACCCCACTCTCTGAGGGTGTCTCAGGGGGATATGCAATAAACACATTTCCATTTCACACAGGACAAATATAACCCACCAAATGATTCATTATTAGGTGTTCCTCTGCCTCTAGCCAGCTGTGTCACTAGTCTCCTCCACGTGTTCTCAACAACACTCCTGTCCTTGTGTCCGAAAGGTCAAGCACGCCTCCGAAACACAGCACGGAAAAGAACGGCGCTGTCCTCTCTCTGCACAACACACACAGTTAGAAAGGCCACGGAGAGGCCATTGGAACATTGCTTAGCAACTGATGAAACAAGCTTGTGTGAAAAACTAAGAAAGAGGATATGAAAGAAAAGGTCTCTTCATCAGTCATTTAATCAGCAAGGACTACAATACGGCTCTGGCTGTCCCAAATGGCACCCTATTCTCTATATAATGCGCTACATTAGACCAGGGACCATAGGGCTCTGGTCAAAAGTAGTGCACTACATAGAGATTAGGGTACCATTTGAGACGTACACTATGATTCACCAGGGACGGGGCCTAGAACACATTGTTCCTGAAGATATGACCTTCCTATCTGTGGGTAAATGATATTCACATTGTTCCTAAAGATATGACCTTCGTATCTGTGGGTAAATGATATTCACATTGTTCCTAAAGATATGACCTTCCTATCTGTGGGTAAATGATATTCACATTGTTCCTAAAGATATGACCTTCCTATCTGTGGGTAAATGATATTCACATTGTTCCTAAAGATATGACCTTCCTATCTGTGGGTAAATGATATTCACATTGTTCCTGAAGATATGACCTTCGTATCTGTGGGTAAATGATATTCACATTGTTCCTAAAGATATGACCTTCCTATCTGTGGGTAAATGATATTCACATTGTTCCTGAAGATATGACCTTCCTATCTGTGGGTAAATGATATTCACATTGTTCCTAAAGATATGACCTTCCTATCTGTGGGTAAATGATATTCACATTGTTCCTAAAGATATGACCTTCCTATCTGTGGGTAAATGATATTCACATTGTTCCTAAAGATATGACCTTCCTATCTGTGGGTAAATGTTGTTCCTATTGTTAAGATGAGAAGGCCTACGTATCTGTGGGTAAATGTTGTTCCTATTGTTAAGATGAGAAGGCCTACGTATCTGTGGGTAAATGTTGTTCCTATTGTTAAGATGAGAAGGCCTACGTATCTGTGGGTAAATGTTGTTCCTATTGTTAAGATGAGAAGGCCTACGTATCTGTGGGTAAATGTTGTTCCTATTGTTAAGATGAGAAGGCCTACGTATCTGTGGGTAAATGTTGTTCCTATTGTTAAGATGAGAAGGCCTACGTATCTGTGGGTAAATGTTGTTCCTATTGTTAAGATGAGAAGGCCTACGTATCTGTGGGTAAATGTTGTTCCTATTGTTAAGATGAGAAGGCCTACGTATCTGTGGGTAAATGTTGTTCCTATTGTTAAGATGAGAAGGCCTACAGCAGTAATTGAAATATGAGGCTAAATGAAAAGCATTGCTTACATTGCATTCTGACTAGATGTTGTAATGAAGTCGGCTGTCTCTTGTTGTATATTATCTTGTGGATGCGTATAGCTCTGACAGTCCGTTTGGCAGCCTCTTCCCCTGGTGAATTACCCTCCATACGACAGACAGATGCTCACTGGGAAGATATGTCTTCAGATGTGCAATGTTAAGCCCTTGATCACAAGCCAGACAGATTAACAGGAATTCAACTGTCAGTCATTTGCTTCAAATGCAGTATTTACAGCTGACCAGGAAGCAACACAAGTGCTGTGAAAGTAGCCTGGAGGGCTGTCTGTCCATCCAGCAATTTCTCACTGAGGACATTTTACACGTGTCAGGAATGTAATATCTACTGCTGGACTTAAATACCTGAACCCTGTCAACAGTTGAACTCAGTTGAACCTTTCACATAGTAGCAAGCACTGACAAACCACTGTTTCACTCAGATGTTGCCAAGAAACTCTCAGAATTTGACCAACACTTTTCTGAAAGCAATACATATTTTCAGTATGGCTACATGGCCGTATTTCCCTGCCTGTTTTATCAACTGAGTTACAGTAGAACCCTGGTCGTCTGTCCTCCACCACTGTGTTAGGGGGTTGAGCTGAGGCCGAGGCAAGGTTACTTGAGCATATTGCACAGCCACTTGTTTCCTGAGCTTGTTGTCAACGTTGGTCATTTTTTCATCTTCTCTGTATTTCTGAGAATTTATGTTCACGTTCCTTCCTCTTGTTCCTTCCTCTAAATCACGGGTGTCGACATCATTCCACGGAGGTCCTAGTGTCTGTGGGTTTTAGGTTTTTCTTTTCAATTAAGACCTAGACAACCAGGTAAGGGGAGTTCCTTAGTAATTAGTGACCTGAATTCATCAGTCAAGCACAAGTGAAGAGTGAAAGCCTGCAGACACTCGGCCCTCCGTGGAAGGAGTCTGACACGTGCTGTAAATGATGCCGTGTCTGTTTACAGTCTCACAGAAGAGAAGCTTTGCCTGGAGAAAGAGTATGAGTCTCAACCCAAACCAGTTGTAAGTATCTCAGTACAAACAGTCACAGATTTATCTCCCATTGATAGTCATTCACGTGATCTGTCCCATCATACACCACAGCATGACATTCCACAGCATGACACACCTACAGCAGTAAATCCCTCATTTAGAAGCAGAGAAATGACACACACAGTGAGAGGACAGAGAAACAGACGGTGTCTTTGCTGCGAGGCATCCTTGTCCAAATGCTTGATTAATGAGGCTGGCTTCTTGACGGTTCAGTCCCCTCGTTGTCACTGGGTCGTGGTACCATACATGGTTCTGTCCCCTCGTTGTCACTGGGTTGTGGTACCATACATGGTTCTGTCTCCTCGTTGTCACTGGGTCGTGGTACCATACATGGTTCTGTCTCCTCGTTGTCACTGGGTTGTGGTACCATACATGGTTCTGTCTCCTCGTTGTCACTGGGTCGTGGTACCATACATGGTTCTGTCTCCTCGTTGTCACTGGGTCGTGGTACCATACATGGTTCTGTCTCCTCGTTGTCACTGGGTCGTGGTACCATACATGGTTCTGTCTCCTCGTTATCACTGGGTCGTGGTACCATACATGGTTCTGTCTCCTCGTTGTCACTGGGTCGTGGTACCATACATGGTTCTGTCTCCTCGTTGTCACTGGGTCGTGGTACCATACATGGTTCTGTCTCCTCGTTGTCACTGGGTCGTGGTACCATACATGGTTCTGTCTCCTCGTTGTCACTGGGTCGTGGTACCATACATGGTTCTGTCTCCTCGTTGTCACTGGGTCGTGGTACCATACATGGTTCTGTCTCCTCGTTGTCACTGGGTCGTGGTACCATACATGGTTCTGTCTCCTCGTTGTCACTGGGTCGTGGTACCATACATGGTTCTGTCTCCTCGTTGTCACTGGGTCGTGGTACCATACATGGTTCTGTCTCCTCGTTGTCACTGGGTCGTGGTACCATACATGGTTCTGTCTCCCCGTTGTCACTGGGTCGTGGTACCATACATGGTTCTGTCTCCTCGTTGTCACTGGGTCGTGGTACCATACATGGTTTTGTCTCCTCGTTGTCACTGGGTCGTGGTACCATACATGGTTCTGTCTCCTCGTTGTCACTGGGTCGTGGTACCATACATGGTTCTGTCTCCTCGTTGTCACTGGGTCGTGGTACCATACATGGTTCTGTCTCCTCGTTGTCACTGGGTCGTGGTACCATACATGGTTCTGTCTCCGTTGTCACTGGGTTGTCACTGGGTCGTGGTACCATACATGGTTCTGTCTCCTCGTTGTCACTGGGTCGTGGTACCATACATGGTTCTGTCCCCTCGTTGTCACTGGGTCGTGGTACCATACATGGTTCTGTCTCCTCGTTGTCACTGGGTCGTGGTACCATCACTGGGTCACTGGGTCGTGGTACCATACATGGTTCTGTCTCCTCGTTGTCACTGGGTCGTGGTACCATACATGGTTCTGTCTCCTCGTTGTCACTGGGTCGTGGTACCATACATGGTTCTGTCTCGTTGTCCTCGTTGTCACTGGGTTGTGGTACCATACATGGTTCTGTCTCCTCGTTGTCACTGAGTCGTGGTACCATACATGGTTCTGTCCCCTCGTTGTCACTGGGTTGTGGTACCATACATGGTTCTGTCTCCTCGTTGTCACTGGGTCGTGGTACCATACATGGTTCTGTCTCCTCGTTGTCACTGGGTTGTGGTACCATACATGGTTCTGTCTCCTCGTTGTCACTGGGTCGTGGTACCATACATGGTTCTGTCTCCTCGTTGTCACTGGGTCGTGGTACCATACATGGTTCTGTCACTGGGTTGTGGTACCATACATGGTTCTGTCTCCTCGTTGTCACTGGGTCGTGGTACCATACATGGTTCTGTCACCTCGTTGTCACTGGGTTGTGGTACCATACATAGTTCTGTGTCTACCACTAAGAGAGGCCCGATCATTGATCTAATGATATTTTACATTACTCCTTTAATGAACTTGTTATTACAGTTGGTTTGGTTACAGTTAAATAGTAGTTACTTTTTAACACCCAGTACAGCTACACTATAATCACATGGATTTATATAGTCAGACTCCCAGGAAAGTCACGACCCAGCTATTACCTTTGATATCCCCTTCAAATAGCTGGCACAGTACTGTGTGTGTGTCCATGATTTGCACTTGCATGAATGTGTATTTGTCTCAATGTTGATGTGTTTTGTATGTCCCATAAGCCATTGCTCCTGGTGTGTCCTCAGGAGCTGGAGAAGCGTGCGAAGGCCCTGAAGGACAGCAGTGAGGAGCTGAGGAAGGAGGTGTCTCAGAGGAGACAGGAGATACACAGCCTGCTGGAGGACATGGAGGCCAGACACAAACTGATGACCAGGGAGCAGAGAGAACTGGACCACAAGAAGGACAGCATAGTAAACAACCAGGTGACAGGTTGGAGCGGGCAGAGGGTGGTAGAGGGAGGGCACAGGGTGGTAGAGGGAGGGCACAGGGTGGTAGAGGGAGGGCACAGGGTGGTAGAGGGAGGGCACAGGGTGGTAGAGGGAGGGCAGAGGGAGGGCAGAGGGAGGGCAGAGGGAGGGCAGAGGGGGAGGGAGGGCAGAGGGAGGGCAGAGGGAGGGCACAGGGTGGTAGAGGGTGGTAGAGGGTGGTAGAGGGTGGTAGAGGGTGGTAGAGGGTGGTAGAGGGTGGCAGAGGGTGGTAGAGGGGTGGCAGAGGGTGGCAGAGGGTGGCAGAGGGTGGAGGGTGGTAGAGGGAGGTAGAGGGAGGGTAGAGGGAGGGTACAGGGGTGGTACAGGGGTGGTACAGGGGTGGTAGAGGGGTGGTAGAGGGGTGTTAGAGGAGTGGTAGAGGGGTGTTAGAGGAGTGGTAGAGGGGTGTTAGAGGGGTGTTAGAGGGGTGTTAGAGGGGTGTTAGAGAGTGGTAGAGGGGTGTTAGGGAGTGGTAGAGGGGTGTTAGAGAGTGGTAGAGGGGTGTTAGGGAGTGGTAGAGGGGTGTTGGGGAGTGGTAGAGGGGTGGTAGAGGGGTGTTAGAGAGTGGTAGAGGGGTGTTGGGGAGTGGTAGAGGGGTGTTGGGGAGTGGTAGAGGGGTGTTGGGGAGTGGTAGAGGGGTGGTAGAGGGGTGTTAGAGAGTGGTAGAGGGGTGGTAGGGAGTGGTAGAGAGGGGTGTTGGGGAGTGGTAGAGGGGTGTTGGGGAGTGGTAGAGGGGTGGTAGAGGGGTGTTAGAGAGTGGTAGTGGGGTGTTAGAGAGTGGTAGTGGGGTGTTAGAGAGTGGTAGTGGGGTGTTAGAGAGTGTTAGAGAGTGGTAGAGGGGTGTTAGAGAGTGGTAGAGGGGTGTTAGAGAGTGGTAGAGGGTCAGTCTTGTGTTTAAAACAACATAGAGAAGGGCATGATTTAAAACCATTGAAATAGAAGAACTCATTAGTCTTCCTATAATGTCCTTCTCTACGGCGTGTCGTCCTGTGTCACCAGGCTGAGTTGGCCCAGCTTCTGTCTGTTCCTGGCCAGTTGGGGAAGGAGATTGAGAGGATCAACAGGAAAAAGATGTACGTAAGATGTGTCTGGCTATGAATTCATGTATTGGTGATGTGCTACATAACCTTCATAACTAACTCTGGAGCTACTAAAGCAGGAAGTAAGGCCATGTTCATGAGTCATGGAAGGGAGACTCCCAACGTAAACCTTGAACCAGTCCACAGTTGTTTGGGGCACCTACCAAGAGTAAACGGCTAACCCTACAGACCAATGTCTCTGCCAAAACTGTCTGGAATGACGTCTTTGCAGGCTGTTTTGCTCGCTGGGTTAAGCCTACAGTCTACCAGCCTGGTGTCATGCATGTCTTCCTCTGTGGTGGCCAGGGAGGTTGAGAAAAGTAAGGCGGCCCTAGACGAGCAGCTGTCTGAGGTGGCGGCTCTGCAGAAGAGGACAGAGGCTCGCTGTCGCTCCCTGGAGGAGGAGAAGAGGGAGGTGAGGAGGCAGGTGGAGGGGCGCAGGGCACACCTGGAGGCTGCCGAGAGGGAACACAGCATGCTGCAGAAAGAGCAGGAGATGACCAAGGAGAAGGAGGTCATTATGATGGGACAGAGGTACAGGACAGGCGGCAGACAATGTCCATGTATCTAGAGCAGCATCTGTATGCAGCGATAGTACCTACAGTTGAAGTCAGAAGTTTACATGTACCATAGCCAGATACATTTACACTCAGTTTTTCACAATTCCTGACATTTAATCCAAGTAAAAAATCCCTGTTTTAGGTCAGTTAGGATCACCACTTTATTTTAAGAATGTGAAATATCAGAATAATATAATAATTATTATTATTATTATTTCAGCTTTTATTTATTTCATCACATTCCCAGTGGGTCAGAAGTTTACATACACTCAATTAGTATTTGCTTGCATTGCCTTTAAATTGTATAACTTGAGTCCATCGTTTTGGGTAGTCTTCCACAAGCTTCCCACAATAAGTTGGGTGAATTTTGGCCCATTCCTCCTGACAGAGCTGGTGTAACTGAGTCAGGTTTGTAGGCCTCCTTGCTCGCACACGCCTTTTCAGTTCTGCCCACACATTTTCTATAGGATTGAGGTCAGGGCTTTGTGATGGCCACTCCAATACCTTGACTTTGTCCTTAAGCCATTTTGCCACAACTTTGGAAGTATGCTTGGGGCCATTGTCCATTTGGGACCAAGCTTTAACTTCCTGACTAATGTCTTGAGATGTTGCTTCAATATATCCACATCATTTTCCTACCTCATGATGCCATCTATTTTGTGAAGTGCAGAATAAACAACAATGCATAAAAACACAAAATGTTGGAGCCACAGGCACAGAACAGACAGAGCTTGATGTGTCCAGTAACAGAACAGACAGAGCTTGATGTGTCCAGTAACAGAACAGACAGAGCTTGATGTGTCCAGTAACAGAACAGACAGAGCTTGATGTGTCCAGTAACAGAACAGACAGTGCTTGATGTGTCCAGTAACAGAACAGACAGAGCTTGATGTGTCCAGTAACAGAACAGACAGAGCTTGATGTGTCCAGTAACAGAACAGACAGAGCTTGATGTGTCCAGAAACAGAACAGACAGAGCTTGATGTGTCCAGTAACAGAACAGACAGAGCTTGATGTGTCCAGTAACAGAACAGACAGAGCTTGATGTGTCCAGTAACAGAACAGACAGAGCTTCATGTGTCCAGTAACAGAACAGACAGAGCTTGATGTGTCCAGTAACAGAACAGACAGAGCTTGATGTGTCCAGTAACAGAACAGACAGAGCTTGATGTGTCCCCCATTCATTTTGACAAGGTTTTCAATCATTGTGATGTGGATGCATTAGGTTGTATTGTCCCCATTAGTCCAGATGCTGTCTCTCAGAGCCCCCCACTGGGACCTGTCCTGCAGGGCCTTTACTGTTTCTCCCCTCTGGCCTTAGCACAAGGACGGCACAAAAAACCCATTCCACTGTAACAAGACTGAGATGGGAACCATATGCAGCTTCTCTATCTTACTGGTTCTATGTAGGCTTTGGCAGATATAAGGGGACAGTGCTGTGGGGAACAATGATAATGGGGTTTTCCTATGAGTTCTCTCTCTCTCTCTCTCTCTCTCTCTCTCTCTCTCTCTCTCTCTCTCTCTCTCTCTCTCTCTCTCTCTCTCTCTCTCTTCTTCTCTCTCTCTGTTGTGTCTCTCTCTCCCTCTGTGTCCCTCTCTCTCTCTTTCTCTCTGTGTCTCTCTCTCTCTCTCTCTGTGTCTCTCTCTGTGTCTCTCTCTGTGTCTCTCTCTCTGTCTCTCTCTCTGTCTCTCTCTCTGTCTCTCTCTCTGTCTCCCTCTCTGTCTCTCTCTCTGTCTCTGTCTCTCTCTCTGTCTCTCTCTCTCTCTGTCTCTCTCTCTCTCTCTGTCTCTCTGTCTCTCTGTCTCTCTGTCTCTCTCTCTCTCTCTCTCTCTCTCTCTCTATTTGTCAGAGGTATGCTGGACATCAATACAGGCCACTGCATCATGGAAAGGAAGACCGCGCATGAGAACCTGGCACAAAAGCAGCGTGAGAGGGACCGGCAGCTCAGAGAGCTGAAGAAGGTGGAGCTGCAGCTCAAACAGGCCCAGGACGCGCTGGTCTACACTCAGCTACTGCATGACAAGACCAAGTCTACAGTTAGTTCACAGTTCACACACTAACACCAAACAGGCCCACAGTGTTCTGGTCCACACTCAGCTACTGCATGACAAGACCAAGTCTACAGTTAGTTCACAGTTCACACACTAACACCAAACAGGCCCACAGTGTTCTGGTCCACACTCAGCTACTGCATGACAAGACCAAGTCTACAGTTAGTTCACAGTTCACACACTAACACCAAACAGGCCCACAGTGTTCTGGTCCACACTCAGCTACTGCATGACAAGACCAAGTCTATAGTTAGTTCACAGTTCACACACTAACACCAAACAGGCCCACAGTGTTCTGGTCCACACTCAGCTACTGCATGACAAGACCAAGTCTACAGTTAGTTCACAGTTCACACACTAACACCAAACAGGCCCACAGTGTTCTGGTCCACACTCAGCTACTGCATGACAAGACCAAGTCTATAGTTAGTTCACAGTTCACACACTAACACCAAACAGGCCCACAGTGTTCTGGTCCACACTCAGCTACTGCATGACAAGACCAAGTCTACAGTTAGTTCACAGTTCACACACTAACACCAAACAGGCCCACAGTGTTCTGGTCCACACTCAGCTACTGCATGACAAGACCAAGTCTACAGTTAGTTCACAGTTCACACACTAACACCAAACAGGCCCACAGTGTTCTGGTCCACACTCAGCTACTGCATGACAAGACCAAGTCTATAGTTAGTTCACAGTTCACACACTAACACCAAACAGGCCCACAGTGTTCTGGTCCACAGCTCTGCTGCACGACAAGTCAATGGAGTTCACAGTTCACACACAGCTCCTGCACGACCTCCACTTTCAACATGTATGGACTCTGTAACGGTATCTCTCTCTCACTTTAACATTTGTTATTTTATAGATTTTAATTGGTTGACATGTCATCCCCTCATTAGCCTCTGTGCTTCCTTGATGATGTGTCCAGAGATCAAAGTGGCAGTGACACACGTTACTCACAGGATCATAAATGTCCACATGGGACATGAGTGACAGACGGAGAGAGGAACTGGAAAAGCGTCAGCAGATTTGACACCATAAAACACGACAGACGTTGGTGTAGTGACGCATGTGGAACTTCCCCTATTAATGAAGGAAACCTCACACAATATAATGTTCTCCCGGTTTTATGAACTCAATCCAATGATTTATCTGTCATTATTTATTTCCTCAGTGTAATTGTGATGTGATTGAGCTTCGCCGTCTGCCACAGTTGTATAAAACACTGTGTAACGGAGGCCTGCGTCCCAAATGGAACCCTGTTCCTGACAATAGGGCACTACTGTAAAAGTCCCGCACACTCTTAGAGAACAACGGTTCCAAAAGTGTTCTTCGGCTGTCCCCATAGAAGAACCCTTTTATAGTTCCAGGTAGAAAGAACCCTTTTGGGTTCCATGTAGAACCCTCTGTTATGCAGGTGAATGAGGACCCAAAAGCGACTTGGCGAAAACAGAGTCTTTATTCCAGTAAAGGAAATAGGCAATACTCCTGGACAATCAGAGCAGAAAACAAAACATAAACAACTTAATTCCACTCGTAGTGACGAGGACAGACTGGAGACTCGACCATTAACTGTAGGTTGCCTCGGGAAGGCACCGACCGTAGCAGACTCAGACACCTGCTCACACGCAGCATCTGAGGGAAACAAGACACGACAGGGCGAGACAAAGACACAGCACGGCGAACATAATACAAGGATCCGACAGGACAGAAACGGAAAACAAGGGGAGAAATAGGGACTCAAATCAGAGGGCAAGATAGGGAACAGGTGTGAAAAGACTAGATGATTGAGTAGGAGAATGAGGAACAGCTGGGAGCAGGAACGGAACGATAGAGAGAGGAGAGAGAGGGAGGGGGAGAGAGAGGGAAAAAAAAAGGGAACGAACCTAATAAGACCAGCAGGGGGAAACGAACAGAAGGGAAAGCATAATGACAAGACAATATAAGACAAAACATGACAGTACCCCCCCCAGCGCCTCCTGGCGCACTCGAGGAGGAACACTGGCGGCAACGGAGGAAATCATAGATCACAAACGGTCCAGCACGTCCCGAGAAAGAACCCAACTCCTCTCCTCAGGACCGTAACGGAAAACGATAAAAAGGGAAACTAGGGTACTACTCTAAAAAAAAAATGAGACACTGGTAGAGAACTGAAAGCTTTAGAGCAAACAGGACCAAACAGGCCAGGAGAGTAACAACTAGGGACAGACTGAGACACAGCAAGGGCAGGAACAAGACCAGGAGAGATGCGGTGGCAGGGAACAGACTGAGACCCAGCAAGACCAGGAGCAGAAGCAGAAAAAAAATTACCAGACTTATTCTGCGCGCAGTCCGAACAAGCAGCCACGAAACGGCGCGTGTCACGCTCCTGAGTAGGCCACCAAAACCGCTGGCGAATAGAAGCAAGCGTACCCCGAACGCCGGGGTGGCCAGCTAACTTGGCAGAGTGCGCCCACTGAAGAACAGCCAGACGAGAAGAGACAGGAACGAAAAGAAGGTTACTAGGACAAGCGCGCGGCGACGGAGTGTGAGTGAGTGCTTGCTTAACCTGTCTCTCAATTCCCCAGACAGTCAACCCGACAACACGCCCAACAGGAAGGATCCCTCGGGATCGGTAGAAGCCACAGAAGAACTAAAGAGACGGGATAAAGCATGAGGCTTGGTGTTCTTAGTTCCCGGGCAATAAGAAATAACGAACTCGAAACGAGCGAAAAACAACGCCCAACGAGCATGACGCGCATTCAGTCGTTTGGCAGAACGGATGTACTCAAGGTTCCTTTGGTCAGTCCAAACGACAAAAGGAACGGTCGCCCCCTCCAACCACTGTCGCCATTTGCCTAGGGCTAAACGGATGGCGAGTAGTTCGCGGTTAGCCACATCATAGTTACGTTCCGACGGTGACAGGCGATGAGAAAAATACGCGCAAGGGTGGACCCCATCGTCAGTATCGGAGCGCTGGGACAGAATGGCTCCCACGCCCACCCCCGACGCGTCAACCTCGACAATAAACTGTTTAGTGACGTCAGGTGCAACAAGGATAGGAGCGGATGCAAAACGCTTCTTGAGGAGATCAGAACAACAATCATACGACCGGTGAGGAGGAAGGGAGTTGGTTCTGGACCGACTGAAGACCGTGCGCAGACCATGATATTCCTCCGGCACTCCTGTCAAATCACCAGGTTCCTCCTGTGAAGAGGGAGCAGAACAAACAGGAGGAATAGCAGACATTAAACACTTCACATGACAAGAAACGTTCCAGGAAAGGATAGAATTACTAGACCAATCAAAAGAAGGATTATGACACACTAGCCAGGGATGACCCAAAACAACAGGTGTAAAAGGTGAACAAAAAATCAAAAAAGAAATGGTCTCACTATGGTTACCAGATACAGTGAGGGTTAAAGGTAGGGTTTCACATAATATACTGGGGAGTGGACTACCATCCAAGGCGAACATGACCGTGGGCTCCCCTAACTGTCTGAGAGGAATGTCATGTTCCCGAGCCCAGGCTTCGTCCATAAAACAGCCCTCCGCCCCAGAGTCTATTAATGCACTGCAGGAAGCTGCCGATCCGGTCCAGCATAGATGGACCGGTAAGGTAGTACAGGTACTTGACGGAGAGGACCGTCTAGTAGCGCTTATCAGTCGCCCTCCGCTTACTGATGAGCTCTGGCCTTTAACTGGACATGAAATGACAAAATGACCAGCGGAACCGCAATAGAGACAGAGGCGGTTGGTGATTCTCCATTCCCTCTCCTTAGTCGAAATGCGAATACCCCCCAGCTGCATGGGCTCAACACCTGAGTCAGTGGGGAAAGATGGTAGTGTCGGAGAGAGGGGAGACACAGTTAACGCGAGCTCTCTTCTATGAGCTCGGTGACGAAGATCTACCCGTCGTTCAATGCGAATAGCGAGTTCAATCAAAGAATCCACGCTGGATGGAACCTCCCGAGAGAGAATCTCATCTTTAACCTTAGCGTGGAACGAGCAACGCCTGCTCGTTCCAGTTATGGATCGATTACCTTGACATAGGGAAGACCGGGACCAGGAAGCTTCTTTCCCAAAAACTGAACGATCAAAAACCCTTATCTCCTCTTTAAAGTTCAGATAATCGTTAGTACACTCAGCGCTTGCCTCCCAGATAGCTGTGCCCCACTGCCGAGCCCGACCAGTAAGGAGTGATATGACGTAGGCAATCCGAGCTCTCTCTCTTGAGTATGTGTTGGGTTGGAGAGAGAACACTATATCACACTGGGTGAGAAAGGAGCGGCACTCAGTGGGCTGCCCAGAGTAACATGGTGGGTTATTAACCCTAGGTTCCGGAGACTCGGAAGACCAGGAAGTAGCTGGTGGCACGAGACGAAGACTCTGATACTGTCCTGAGAGGTCGGAGACCTGAGCGGCCAGGGTCTCAACGGCATGCCGAGCAGCAGACAATTCCTGCTCGTGTCTGCCGAGCATCGCTCCCTGGAACTCGAGAGTAGAGTAGAGAGAATCCATAGTCGCTGGGTCCATTCTTGGTCGGATCCTTCTGTTATGCAGGTGAATGAGGACCCAAAAGCGACTTGGCGAAAACAGAGTCTTTATTCCAGTAAAGGAAATAGGCAATACTCCTGGACAATCAGAGCAGAAAACAAAACATAAAAACTTAATTCCACTCGTAGTGACGAGGACAGACTGGAGACTCGACCATTAACTGTAGGTTGCCTAGGGAAGGCACCGACCGTAGCAGACTCAGACACCTGCTCACACGCAGCATCTGAGGGAAACAAGACACGACAGGGCGAGACAAAGACACAGCACGGCGAACATAATACAAGGATCCGACAGGACAGAAACGGAAAACAAGGGGAGAAATAGGGACTCAAATCAGAGGGCAAGATAGGGAACAGGTGTGAAAAGACTAGATGATTGAGTAGGAGAATGAGATGACAAGACAATATAAGACAAAACATGACA